>NC_034603.1:82108410-82147461 GCF_900095145.1 Mus pahari | reverse complement strand
AAAGGCAGGGGGAGGGAGGGAGGGAGGGAGGGAGGGAGGGAGGAAGGGAGACAGATGGAACAAGGCAGTAACAGACGTAAGGAAGGACAGCAACCCAACACGTTTACCAACGTCAGCCCCTGGGGTTTCTCCAAGGAATCCCACTGATGTGTGTCCTGACTGGCAGATGTTGGTGTGGAACCAGGGCTTAGAAATCTCCCTCTGGAACCCATGACCTAGCCCTGCTGACCTGGAGATACACAGCCCTGGAAACTCCCATTCTTCCACTGGCGGCTTATGTAGGTCTCAGAGGCCTGGAGACGTCCTCAGCACATCAGGCTGAGGAGTTCCTTGTCTTCCAAAGCTTGTACCCCAAGCCTGTTGTCACATGGGACAATGGGGGCAACCCTGGGGACCCTCCATCTGGGGGAGGGCTCCCAGGGTTGAAGCCCAGGCCTATCTAAACCACAGTGACTCTGGCCACTTTGGGGGGGCTGACCTTTCTAAGAATGACTTCTGCATTCTCTGACTGCAAAAGAAAAGGCTTAGGGTAAGGAAGCCCCAGGAGATTTGCAGATGTTTTGTGGATGCTTCAAAGAGAAAGCTATTAAATCAGAATCAGAGACTTCCCTGACTCTTCCGGCTTCTCCCTGCCTCAGCCTCAGTGAGAGACTCCAGGACCTTCTGTTGGCTCCTGAGGAGCAACCTACCCCACATGCACCCAACTAGCCATATGCAGACCTTCTTCAGCCCAGGAGCCACACTGACTCCCGAGAAGACAGCAGGGATGGTAGGGCTGAAACCAGTGAGGGAGACACAGAAGTTGCCTCCTGAGGGAAGTGAGGTTCAGAAAGGGTCACCCCAATAGGAATTCCCCAGGACTACCACTGAAGGGAAGCTGAGAAGTTCTGTGGGGGCAGAAAGGGGGTTGATTAAGATATAGAGGCAAAAGACGGAGTGGCCAAAGAGTGTGCCTCATGTGGAGCTTTGAGTGTCCAGGGGGACAGGGGACACCAGTCTGTGTGGTGATTGTGGCTGGTCAGAAGACTGTTAAGACTGGAATTATCCAGAGTTCTTCTTGGCTGCCAAGCCTGATTAAAACCTAGAGCCTTTGGGTGAACGGTTTACTGGGTCAAGAACTAGCTCAAAAGATGACTGTAATCCAGAGATGAACTCAAGTATCCATGACCCAGCCACCCACTGCAAGACACCCCAGAGCTTCCTCATGGTGACATTTCCTTCCTCATAGTCCTTCATGATTTAACTAGCATTGTGCCTTCTTGCTCACTGACCTCCAGAAGTCCTTTGCCATTTATCATCCCGGTCACTAGACACTTGTTTCTGGGATCATCTCTCCTTGAGCCTTACTCGGTTACAATCTAAAGGCAAGGAGCAGGGATTCTTGCCTCTAATCAAAGCGAGAGGAAAGAGATTGTGGTGTGTCTACTCCTCCAGAATAAACTACGGTCTATATCTCCCCGCCATAGCTCCTATAAATAATGATGATGGAGGAGATGAGTTACGGGCAGTCAGTCAGCTCAATAGCAATCAAAGGTCTGTACAAAGAGACAAGGCTTGGACTTTTGTAATCCAGAAAGATCTGCTGATGTGCTGGACAGTTTTAAGTCAACTTGACACAAGTCAGACCCACTGAAGATGGAACCTCAATTAAGAAAAATGTCGCTAGAAGTCTGGCCTGCAGGCAAACCCGTAGAGCATTTCCTTCATTAGTGATTGATAGGAGAGGGTCCAGCACATTGTGGGTGTTGTCATCCCTGGGCTGGTAGTCCTGGGTTCTATAAGAAAGCAGGCTGAACAAGCCATAGGGAGCAAGCCAGTAAGCAACACCCCTCCATGGCCTCGGCATCAGCTTCTGCCTCCAGGTTCCTGCCCTGTTTGAGTTCTTGTCCTGGCTTCCTTCAGTGATGGACATGGACGTGTAAGCCAAAGAAACTCCTCCCAACTTGTTTGGGTCATAGTGCTTTATCGTAATAGGAACCCTGACTAAGACACCTGGTGAAGGCCGGTTGGATTCAAATACCTTTGTGAGCCATGCATGAACTATTCCCCAATCTGTTTCGTAACCTATGGCCATCTTTGTTTATGTCTAGTGGGTAAAGATACCATGTCGACTTCTAATCAACTTTCCTGGTCTACTGTGGACAGTGGTGCAAACATGGTGTCTTCTGACTTGCAGAAGAGGTGAGTCCTGAGGTCTTTTCTCCTTCCCTGTGATAGTTTGTATATGCTTGGCCCAGGGAGTGGCACTATTTAGAGGTGTGGCCTTGTTGGAGTAGGTGTGTCACTGTGGGTGTGGGCTTTAAGACCCTATTCCTAGCTAGCTTCATGAAAGTAGTCTTCCACTAGCAGCCTTCAGATGAAGATGTAGAATTCTCAGCTCTGCCTGCACCATGCCTGCCTGGATGTTGCCATACTCCTGCCCTGATGATAATAAATGGACTGAACTTTTGAACCTGTAAGCCAGCCCCAATTAAACGTTGTCCTTATAAGAGTTGCATTGGTCATGGTGTCTCTTCACAGCAGTCAAACCCTAGCTAAGGCACTCCTCTACACAGGCTCCTCCTGTGGGGATGCCAAGCCTGGAAACTCCTACCCATGTGCTATCACTAGGAGCTAGTGATTGTCATAGTCCAGACTCAAGGTCCCAAGCCACCTCTGTCCCTGGCACTTCCCACCCACTGTGGTCCCCATTCCAACCCCATCAGGAAACTGATCTGCAGAGCTGTCCATCACTACCCAGCCAACTGGACTGGTCAAAAAAGCCCTGGCAGCATTGTGACTGCCGAGGGAGAGACAAGGACCCCATATCATCATGAGAACAGGGCAGAGACAGTGATTTGCTAACCTGGAGCCAGTGTTGAGGGCAGAGTAAGCAAACACAACCCAGATATAGAGAGCTTCAGGTTTCTGCTGGGTTGAGGGATGTTATGGGAAAGGAGAGCCCCAGAAGATAAAGTTAGGACTAGGGAACAGGCCCTATAAAAGCCACCTGGAGACACCGAGATGCCCTCATGGTTGGGTGGACCTTGGAGAAGGTCCCTGGAGGAGTCTTTCAAGTAGGGTGTGGGCCTTCAGTTTCAGGTTGTGATGGGCTAGCTCTTGACTTCCATGTCTTGGGGGATAGGGCATAATGAGTCTCGAGGGCATGAGGCCTTAATGGCTGTGTCTTTGTCACAGGAACCATTACATGCTCCTGGCATTTGTGAAGGTGCCTGCCTTGCTCATCTTGGCTGGTGCTGTCCTCTGGCTGAAGAAGTCAACTCAGAAGGTCCCTGAGGAACAGTGGAGACACACTCTCTGTAGCGATTTGGACTCTGAACTTCTAGCTAAAGACATTTCTCCTTAGACTGATGGATAAACAGAGCCTTCCCATTCTGGACTCTCATTCCAGAGGAGACCTCGACCAAGGAAGAAACTTCCTTAAATCTTCCGTGGGCGGTGACCAAGGCTGGTCCCTGGAAGGCTAGGCCAGGCATGAGCTACACTCTGCACAGAATGGAACTACAGCGCAGGCTCTTCCTGAGGTATCATCACAGCTGCATGACCAGCACCTTGCTCTCTCTTTACATCCTCATCAGCCCTACCCCATCTACCCATGACCATCTGACCATGGTCAGCCCAAGATGAGAACTGATGGAACACAGTCCAAGCTGCAGAAAGACAGGTGTGTGTGCCCTGCCGAAAAAGCTTGTGCAAAGCCTGGGACAGAAGCACAGAGAAGCAGAAGGGACCAGTGGGGTAGCTAGGTCACCTATCCTATGACTCTGTCATAGGAAACTCTGAGAAGGCGGAGCAAGCGGTCATTCTCCATGCTCTGGACACTGAGCCTGCCCCTAGCGTGCACTTCTGAGGAAAAGAGAGGACTGAAGCCTGCCCAACAGGCCCAGGGGTCTGGATTGTGGAGAACTTGGGAATCCATGACTTAGCCAGCAGGTGTGTTTTGCTCCAGGAGTCAGGGGCAGAAAGCTGCACAGCCTTTAGATCTCCAAACTACACAGTCTCGGGGCATGCGGGCTTCAAACAAAGGTTAGCCAGGCGAGGGCAGCAGAGAGCTCAGGAGGCAGAGAGAGCCATATGTCGTCCCACCTGGATCCTCCCCGTGGCCCACACTGGATACATCTGCACCTCAGAGGAAGTTAGGCCAAGGGTAGCTCATAGAGTAACTACCAACAGCACCAGCCAGGAAGGTAGAGGCCATGAGAATGATCCCCTTATCACAGGGTTATCTTTGACTGTAGTTGGAGCGTGGGGAAGAAACTTAACATGAACTCTGCCTTTAGTGAGGTGTTTCCATTGCACAGCACAGAGCTGCCATGCACATTGCAAAGACATCATATCTCCAGAACAGTCTTGTCTTGCAAGACTCAGACTCTAAGCCTACTGAGCAATGCCTCCCTTCCCCACCCCTACCCCACCCCCCAACACTACCTCACCTCACCTCATCAGGCCCTGGCTACCACCATCTAACATTTTGTCCTTGGGAGTTTAGCTAATGCACCTGAGTGGAATCAGGAGGTGTCTGTCATTCTGGGGTTGCTTTACCTTAGCATCAGTCACATCCCCAAGGACCATCCACCTTCCAGCGGATGACAGAATTCCTTTATGTTAAATGCTGAAAGGCATCCCACTGTATGGATATACCACACTTTCTTCCTCCACTCATTTACTCATGGATATTTTGTCTGTTCTTGGCCTTTGTGGATAATGTTACAGCGAGCATGAGTGTATCGGTGAAGGTTTCACGTTAAGATGCTGTCTTCAGTTCTCTTGCTTATGATTGTGATGGTTAATCTTGATCGTTGTCTTTGCTGGGTTCAGAACCACCTAGGAGACACACCTCCAAGCCTCTCTATGATGGTGCTTCCAAAGAAGTTTAACTGAGGAGGGATGACCCACCCTGACTGTGAACACTCACCATCCCATAGCCTGGGGTCTCAGACTGAATAAAAGGGAGGAAAGAGATAAAGCAAACCAAGCACCCATTGGTCCATCTCTCTTTCCTTCCTAAGAACAAAGTGTGGCTAGCCAGTTCTTGACTCTGGTGCTACAAATAGATCCACTCCCACTGCCATTCGGTCCGCAATGTGATGGACTGTAGCCCTTCCAACCGTGAGCCAACATAAACCTTTCTTCCTTTAGTCTCTTTTCTCAGGTGTTTTGTCACAGCAGTGACACAAGTAATTAGCATGTATACTCAAGAGTATTGTTGGGTCATGTGACAATCCTCATTGTAATCTTTTTGAATGATCTCTGTATCCTTTTCTGCAATGGCTACAATGTTTTATATTTCCACCAACAGGATGTAAACATTCAAAGTTCTCCACACTCTTCATCTACATTTTCTGTTTTTTGTCTGCTTATTTGCAATCACAACCCTTCTCCAGGTGCTTTAATTTATATTATTTCCCTGATAATTGGAGATGTTGGGCATCTTGCCGGTCAAGTCCTTTATCCATTAAAAGCAAGATTTTTTTTTACATTAATTTGTATTCTTTAATTGTGTACATCTGCGTGTAGCTTTGTGCCCTTGACGTAGTACTTGTAAGGGTCATAAGATGGCATTAGATCCCCTGGGACTGGAGTGACAGATGGCAATGAGTCACCTGATTTGTGTGCTGGGAATCCAACTTAGTTCCTCTGCTAGAGCAGTGGGTGTTGTTAACTGATGAGCTGTCGCTCCCACTCACTTTGTCTGCTTTTTAGCCAGATTGTTTTTCTATATATTCTAGATATAATCTCTCCTCAGATATACTATTTTTAAACATTCTCTCCCATTCTGTAACTATTCTTTTTTTATTTTACAGCCAAGATGAGAAAATTTATTGAGTATTTTCAGTTTTGCACATTGCAGTTGCAATGCATTCTACTTTAGCTACACAATACATTTTATTGTTGGAAGAAAGGAGAAAAGGAAACTATTTTTTCTCAAGAAAAGGACAGAATAAATCACATAAGAGGAAATTTTTCCTTATAATTAGATGGCACCATTTAGTTCTGGGAACTAGCCAGACCATAAGCTCAAGAGTTTTAAGCAATAGAATTATTTTATTTTATTTTTTATTAGATATTTTCTTCATTTACATTTCAAATGCTATCCCGAAAGTCCCCTATACCCTCCCCCAGCCCTGCTCCCCAACCCACCCACGCCAGCTTCCTGGCCCTGGCATTTCCCTGTACTGGGGCATATAATTTTTGCAAGACCAAGGGCCTCTCCTCCCAATGATGACCGACTAGGCCATCTTCTACTACATATGCAGCTAGAGACATGAGCTCTGGGAGCACTGGTTAGTTCATATTGTTGTTCCACCTATAGGGTTGCAGACCCCTTCAGCTCCTTGGGTACTTTCTCTAGTTCCTCCACTGGGGGCCCTGTGTTCCATCCAATAGATGACCGTGAGCATCCACTTCTGTATTTGCCAGGCACTGGCATAGCCTCATGTAACTATTCTTTATACTCTTTGAAGAGTGTTGCTCAGTGACCCCCAGGGTCATAAAAGCTAGCCCTGCCCCTCACCACCTGTAGCACTCAGGAAAGTGGGCCCTGCACTTTACCTGGGCAACACAGGGAGCTGGTCCTGATGACAAAGGCACTAGTGAGCCAGCTCAAGAGTACGGATGCAGAAGAACTGGCCCATCCCATTGTCAGCTGTATCACTTGGGGGAATGGCCCTGCACCTTGACTAGGCAACACAGTGGATCTGGCTCTGGCGTTGTGAGTGTGGGTGAGCCAGCCCAGAGGGCATGAGAGTGAGAGACCTTACCCTGCCTTCTGTCAGTGGTAGCTTTGAGTGACCTGGCCAGAGCATTGCTGGAGAGCTTGTCCTAGTGGCTCAGATAAGGGAGAGCTGGCAGGCTATTCAGCTTTGCTAGCATCTAGGTCCAGATCCATGGCTCTGAGTTAACCCACCCCAAAATCTACACCATCTGTGAACTGTTGGAGCATGTGAAACAGCCAGTCCCGCTGATCCAAAGCTGCAGGATATCCATGACACAGGGCAACAACAGAGTAACCAGGAGGAGTTCCAGTGAGGATCCAATATTGATAGTGTCACAGAAGCCAGAGCTCTCGACCAGACCAATGACTCCTGGTAATGAACATCTAAAAGTAAAGATAGGTGGACAGAGGGATACACTGTGGGACACACTGTGGGACACACTGCGACACACCGCAGCTTCCACGATGAGATGCTTTCTCTGTATTATTTTGTTTTGTTTGTTTGTGTGTTTTTTACTTTGGAGGGAGGTTATAAGGGTGGAGGGTGGATCCAAGGGGGTGGGGAGATGAGTGGGACTGGGATGAATGATGCAAAACTCACAAAGAATCTATAAAAATTTAAAGAAAATTAAAGGAGTGTTACTCAGAGACTGGAGAGCTGTAACGGTGATTGAGATCATTGGTCTCTTCCAGAGGCACCAGGTTCAATTCCCAGCATCCCAGAGGACCCAGGTTCAATTCCCAGCATCTACATGGCAGCTCACAACTGTCTGACATCCTTACACAGACATAAACGCAGGCAAAATGCCAATGCACATAAAAATAAATCATAAAGAAATTTAAAAAGAGTGTTCCTCTTTTGTCTATATATGAAGTTATGGATAATTTATGGCAGGGCAAACATGACTTGAAACAAGCTGGCTACAAGAGGTGGGTAGGGATTTCACTCTCTATGAGAAGATTAAAGCATAGTCACATGAGTATAGAATAGATTGTCACATACCAAACCAACAACATTGTTTTTGTTACGTGAACAAATATTTTTCCTTTTACTTTAGTGGGTTGTTTGGTTGTTTGTTTATGCCAGACTCTCACATATCTCAGGCTGGCCTTGAATTTACTATGTAGCTGAGGATGACCTTGAACTCATGATCTTCCTGCCTCCACCTCAAAACTGCTGGAACAACAGGTGTGGTTTCTTCAAGTGCAGTTTTATGTGGTGGTGGGGGGGGATTCAACCCAGACATAGCCCTCTACCAACTAAGCTACATCCCAACCTGTTTTCCAGTTATATTTTAAAACCTTTTTGACAATTTTACGCACGTATACAGTGTACTATCACATCCAATCCCACTGCCCTCTCCCATTCTCATCTCAATCTTGCTACTTCTACTTTAAGGTCTTATGGGGCTTTTGCGGGGTGGGGGTGGGGAGGAGTCTTGTGCAGGTGGCCACAGATGCTCTGTGATCATGATTGATCATGATTGCAACAGCTACGTCATGTCCAGAGGACAGCATTTTGCAGTATTCCTGTCATGTTTTGAATATGCTTGACCTAGGGAGGAGCACTATTTGAAGGTGTGGCCTTATTGGAGTGGGTGTGGCCTTGTTGCAGTGGGTGTGGACTTGTTGAAGTAGGTGTGTCACTGTGAGTGTGGGCTTTAAGACCCTGTCCTACCTGCCTGGAAGCCAGTCTTCTCCTGTTTACCCTCCGAAACAAGATGTAGAACTCCCAGCTCCTCTAGCACCACGCCCCCTGGACGCTGCCATGCTTCCCTACATGAAGACAATGGACTAAACCTCTGAACCTGGAAGGCAGCTGCAGTTAAAGGTTGTGTTTTATAAAAGTTGTCTTGGTCATGGTGTCTGTTCACAGCAGTCAACCCTAACTAAGCCATCCTCCCATCCTTCAAGTCTTGTACTCTCTGCAGCCATTCTTCTTCAGTGTTCCCTGGGCCTTGGAGGGGGTCACACAGATGTGGTGTTTATGGATGAGTACCCACAGTCACTCATTCTCAGCGCTTGGACCAGGTAGGAGGTTCTTCTTCTCTGACCAAGACCAGAGCAACACTAGTCTCTCTGTGTATATAAACACAAAGATTTAGAAAGCAATTTGACTATGAGTCTGTTTGGCAAAATACCAGAGTGCTTCTGATCAAGTGTACAGTACTAGGCTGTCACTCTTTCCCAGGTAGTGGGCCTGAAATTCAAGAAGATAGTGGTTGGCTACTGTTAAGGCCTAGGTGAAATGTTAAGGCTTAAGTAACAGTTGACTGTCTGGCCTACCATTTTGTGCTGTTACTAATGTTACTAGGAAACTTTCTCATATGTTGTTTCTGCTATTCACTTGAATGTTCTGTGCTTTGGTGTTCTTGGAAACCAATCACAACAGAAGTCACTTAGAACTGCTTTGTATAGTTAGCCACAGTAAGCTTGGACATGAACCAACCACCAGGCAGCACTTCCTGCACCTGGTTATGAGCTTTTATGGTCTTTGCTTTTATAAGTTGTCCCTGGGATGGACCCCAACATAAGAGGGACCTCTGCACCAACAAAAGAAGATGTATGGAGTAAGACTTCCATTTTGAGTAGGGGTCAAGTAAAGTTTACCTCCCTGGGAACTGGCTTCCTACTTGGCAAAAAGAGACATGTATGTGGATAACTGACATCCTGGTTGGTATGTTAAGACATGAATGTTAGACAAGGCAATTCCCCTGCCACCACTGAATACCCAAACCAATGGAATCAGGATACATGTACAACAAAGTCCTGTTTCTAAGGAAACCACCATCCCTAAATCCTGATTGGTGGAATCACTTGGCACAGATGTTTGTGGATTTGGGACTTAAAAGCCCTGTGATCTTAACTTAAGGATGCAGTCCAGAACAAGGATACAGTTCAGCTCCCGAGTCTGGGCTGCATCCCTGATCAATCAGTGTTGGGATGTGATGTTCAATAAGCCATCCCTATTTGACCGAAATTGGTGTCTGAGTGGTTTGTGCGGTGACTCCCAGACCCCACCAGTTATGCTCAAAATAGCCATGCTGCTCTTACATCAGTGACTCCGTCTTGCCTGACAGGTTGACATTGTAACATTCAGAGTTCACATTTAGGTAAGACCACTGATCTTCCCCCTGGGTAAGTCTTCCCATAGCCTACATAGCACTTTCTTGCACCATTAGCTTCTAAGGAGAAGCTTCCAGCTTTATTCTTCTGTGACCTATAATTGCATTGTGTGATGTCTTCAGCAATAAGATAAACTATCTATATTTTATTTTATTTTTTTATTATTTTATTTTATTTGTTTTTTCGAGACAGGGTTTCTCTGTATAGCCCTGACTGTCCTGGAACTCACTCCGTAGACCAGGCTGGCCTCGAACTCAGAAATCCGCCTGCCTCTGCCTCCCAAGTGCTGGGATTAAAGGCATGCACCACCACTGCCCGGCTACTATCTATATTTTAATATTCACTTTTTATTCTGTGTGTCTGAGTGCTTTGTCTGCATATATATATATATATATATATATATATATATATATATATATAGTCCTCATGCAAGCCTGGTATTAACAGAAGCAAAATGTGGGCACCCTATCCCCTGGAACTGGAACTATAGATGGTTCCAAGCTGCCATGTATGTGCTGGGAACTGAACCCAGGTCCTCTGCAAGAGCAGGTAGCACTCTTAATCGCAGAGTCATCTCTCCAGCCCCACTAGTTATACTTTAACCGTTTCTCATCTGTTCATGTCCCTATTTTGCTCATAGGTTGACGATTTTGAATCCACTGCATTAAGCTCCCCTCCTGAAGAGCCTCCTGATTCAGGCATTTGGCTCAGGGCAGCCACCACTTCCTCTGTGTTCTCACTGTTGACTATGCAGGACTTGAAGCCAGACTAGTTGGGGCCTTTGTGGGTGGGCTGATGCAAGTTCCTTCCTGTTCTCCGCCTGTCGCCATCATTATCTTCGTCCTAACACTGGCTCCTCCTAGTTCCCAGGAAGTACACTGCACACAATCATCACACTCAGCCCCAATGACTTCCAAGGAAGAGATGAACCATCTCTTCTAGAACATTCCATGAGGCACTCTCTTTCCATGAGGCATTCTCTTTCCATATCTCCCTTGAACTGTTGTTGCCTGGTTCAGACTCATAGGGTCACCTTTAAATGAGCCAATGATAAGATGATTGTGAGCACCTCGCCACCAGATTCAGAATCCTGTCACTGTCTGGGTGTGGCAGATGGGCAGGAGGCTTCTGAGCAAGCTTTGCTTGAACTTGGCTCTGCTCTTGGACTTCTCACACATTGCCCCTTAGTCTGTGTGGGCACAGCACCCTTTGCTCTCTCATCCTGTGTCAACAGGGACACATCATGAGAGCCCAGGGTTCACACCAAAGCAACCCTCTCCTGCATAAACCTGATAGTTTGCAGATGGCATTTTTTGTTTGTTTGTTTGTTTGTTTGTGACTGTGAGTTCTCTGTGGGATGCAGTCTTGGAAATTTGACCTTTCAGATCAGCCTCTCAGATCAGTCTCCAGGACAAGGTAATGTTTCTCTCTTCAACAAAAGGTTCTGTGAGGGAACTGATTCTTCATAGCTAAAGCCTAGACGATCATTGCTTTCCAGATGCATGTGACAAATCCAGTAGCTATATTCCTGCCAATGTATCAATAATCCATCAATACATAACTAAATAACGAAAGAAGGAAGGAAGGAAGGAAGGAAGGAAGGAAGGAAGGAAGGAAGGAAGGAAGGAAGGAAGATTGAGGTATTACTTGACTGCCAATTTATCCCTTAAATCTATCCATCAGGGAACAGGCATTTCTCCAGTGTTAACTCGGGTCCCCATTCTGACTCTGGGGAGGATACATCTTAATCTCAGGGTATCCTCAGGTGGCATCAGCCAAAGGAAGATAGAGTGCTGCTGCCACAGGGTTAGAAGGAAGTGACAGAAATTCTACCAGTCACAGCTTAAAGTCCCTGTCAAGAGATCCCTGGGTACAGCTGTGGCACCCAGTGTGACCAATTGACAAAGCTGTTTGGCTGAACCTCCACCTTAGATATTGCTCTATTTAACTTTATGTCTTTATTTTGTATATATGGATATTTTGCCTGCATGTATGTATGTGTACCATGTATGTGCCTGGGGCCCACATAGGTCAGACTAGGGTATAAGATCCCTGAACCTGGAGTTACAGATAGCCATGAACCACCATGTGAGTGCTGGGAATTAAACCCAGGACCTCTGCAAGAGCAGCTAGTGCTCTTAACCACTGAGCCATCTCTCCAGCCCTTTGGACACTAATCTTATCCCTCAGTCATTAGTCCATTTACCTGGGTTATCAGAGATGCAGCAAGATGTCACGTGTCTTAGATCCAATTATGGAAGAGAGAGGACACTCTAGCGTGTCTTCCTAGGACTCATTTAGTGATGTGTCCTGTCGTGACTCACTGTCTGCTTCCTACAACAAGTAGTGCTGGAAAATTCCCAACATATAGACTTGCCAGGATAACAGAAAATCAACACTGCCCCCCTTCTGACTCTGACACACAGAGACACCACAGGACACCTAAGATCAGTGAATACCGTTTCCATTGATCCCACAGAGCAACTATGGGGAGAGATATTTCTATCCACTACTTCTACTTCTGCTTCTAGGACATCCTCCTGTCTACACCTCCCACCTCACATTAACATTACAGCATTACAGGCTTGCACCACTGCATCCAGCTTTTAACATGGTTTCTGGGGGTTAAACTAAAAACAGAGGCAAGTGCTTTTACCCCTGAGTCATCTCGCACCCTCCAGGCTTTTTATAGTTCATTTCTACAGAAGCACGTGAGCACTCCTCTCATGGCAGCCACCGCCAGAAGTTTGTTGTTTCGGACAAACAGTGGGAGGAAGAAGGGGAAGCTCGGGAGCAGGAAACTTGTTTACGGTCCTCACTTCCCCATCCCCAGGCTATGGCACCATGGCACTCTCTGGGGTCTTGCATGCAGATGTTAGATAAACACATGCTAAATACAGGAAGGAGGGAATGGTGGAAGACGGGCATGATAGGAGAATGGGAGAAAAGGCACATTAACTAAGATGCTTGTTTATTGTTCGTTTGTTTGTTCATTGAGATAAGGCCTTACTCTTTAGTCCTGCTGGCCTCAAACTTGCAGCAATCCTCCTGTCTCAACTTCCAAAGTGTTGGGAGGGCTGATTCACAGGGGTGAGTCTTTGCTAATTATAGCTAATTATAATTGAGTCAGCAGCATAGAGAGAAAGTTTCAAAGATATAAGAATGGTGTTTTAGGTCTCTCAGAGTGGGGGCGTGGCTCAGCTTTTTAAAAATTATTTCCCGGCACTGAAGCTTTATTTCTTTTACTTAATTTTATGTGTCTGACTGTTTGCCTGCGTGAATGTCTGTTGCCGCACTGTGTAGCACCCACAGAGGGCAGAAGAGGGTGTCAGCTCCCCTGGGACCGGAGTTAACAGGCGGTTGTGAGCCTCCATGTGGATGCTCTTAGTAACTGGCTGTGTCTCTAGCCTCTTCTCCGTTTTTTTCTACAATCAATATTCCTCAGTCGTCCCCAACATTAAACATACATTCCCAGCGCCTTCAAAATTATTTACAAATAAAAACCCAAGCAGGTTCACACCTCCCCAGCTGTTCTCAGCACTCCCCACTTGCTGTCTTCTGAGGGTCATGCACACTCCTCCTCCGTGGACATACGAACTTCACATCTTTACTCCTCCTCCGTGGACATACGAACTTCACATCTTTTCTTCGGTCACAGGGCTCACTCCTATTTATGAGACGCTGTTCACCACGTGAGAGTTACTTTCAGGAAGCCACCATGGTGCCTGCTCACCCCTACCTCAGCAGGAGGCCTGCCTCCCCCTGCTCACCAGCTCCTCAGCTCAGCGTGTAGCCAAGAATAAGTTTGAACTCCTGATCCCAAGTTCTTGATTACAAGCATGTGCCACCATACCCAACACCTGGCTGGCTTTATCCTTACAGTTGAAGGTATTTCTTCATACAGCTTTGACATCCGTGCATAGCTGATCTCCGGGCCCCCTTGAGACTCTGTCTCCATTTAAAACTAAGACCTATGTATTGATGGGAAGAAGGAAGGGATGGATGGAAGGAAAGAGGGGGGGAAGTCATTCATATGAATAGGATGTTTGGGGGTCAATGATCACTCTTGGTGCCCCCACTGAACTGTGTCCACGGATTCTGCCACTCCCACACATCACTTTCCTGCCCAGGCAGGTGAGAACTCTGTGTTTGACAGTTGCTCGGGCTCCAGAAGTACATTGTGGGCTCTGCTGAGCTGCTGTGGTCCAGATTTGTAGGGTCTAATTCAAAGGAAGCTTGGGCAGGCAGCAAGGAAACTGCACATGAGTGAGTCCAAGTCTGGAAGAGAGTCTGGGTGACAGCAAGGACCAATGCCGGGACACTGGACATTGTGTGTGACAAGGACCAATGTGGGGCCTCTGGGCGATTGTGTTCCAGGCCCAATACTTAGATAGCCTTACCTAATAGAGTTCTTCCTTGGTCTGTAGGAAGCCCTAGCTTCCATCCCCAGCACCAGTTAAAACTGGGAATGATGGCACATACCTGTAATCCCAGCTCTTGAAAGGCGGAGGCAGAATATCAGGAGTTCAAAGCCATCCTTTGCTACCTAGAAAGTTTGAGGCCAGCCTGGGGTACATGAGATCCTATATCAAAAAATAAAATAAAATATTGGTGCGTCTTCTTGCCTCACTGTCTATCACTCTGTCCCCCGTTTTTCTATACCCACCACAGGGACAGTGACTGCCCTTCCCTTGGGCAGGCTGCAATCAATGGAAAACTTCAAGAATCAGGACTAGATAACTGAGCACAGCAAAGGAAATGCTTGATCAGGAAGTTTGGGGTTCTCTTTCCACACCATGGGGAGGGCAGCGGAGTGGGGTGCCAGACAAGGGGTGTTTGTCCTTCCTCTTAATTCAAGCTCTTCCCCTTCGCAGTCGCAGGACACAGAAAATGCAAAATTCTCTGACCTGGCTGGACAGCTAGAGCAAGACATGTGTGATTCTAGCCATGGCCACAGGGTGGAGACATGTGGTTGTCTAATCCCTCAGTTATGATCCAAGGTGGAATTAGCTCCACAAACCAATGCTGGGGCAGCCCGGTGTCTTAGTTAGGGTTTTATTGCTGTGAACAGACACCATGACCAAGGCAACTCTTATAAAGACAACATTTAATTGGGGCTGGCTTACAGGTTCAGAGCTTCAGTCCATTATCATCAAGACAAGAATATGGCAGCATCCAGGCAGGCATGGTGCAGGAGGAACTGAGAGTTCTACATCTTCATCTGAAGGCTGCTAGCAGAATGCTGGCTTCCAGGCAGCTAGGAGGAGGGTTTTAGAGCCCACGCCCACAGTGACACACCTGCTCCAACAGGCCACACCTTCTAATAGTGACACTGCAGGGGCTGAGCATATACAAACCATCACACCCAGTGAGTGCAAAGTCAACAAAGAAGGCAATGACTTCCTCAGGCCATTTCCTTCTTCCTTCTTCCTTCTACCTTCCTTTCTTCCTTCCTCCCCTTGGACAAGGTCTGTTTATATACTCTAGGCTGGCCTTGAACTTGCCATCCTGCCTTGAGGTCATGGTTTAAAACTTTGGGTCTTTGCAATTCTTTTGAACAGATGGATGAGGACTATCTTAAAATACATTCCATCAGGTTCCATCGGTGAGCATAATTAATTAATATTAATTAATTAATATTTTTTTTAAGGAGAGGGGGTATAGATGGCTTTGCAACTGCTCTTCCTATAGTCTCACCCACCACTGAGCCTGGTTCAGGGATTCCTGAATTTAGCTAAGAATTTAAAGGGGTGGGCGTGTAGCTCAGTGGTAGAACACTTACCTAGCATAGTCATTCGGTGGATTATTATGGGATGGTGCTGCCGTTCTTACATGAGAATGTAAAGAATGATATCTGAGGCGGTTGTGGTGGGGAAGGGGGGCTGGGGATTGGAGGCCTGGCATCCACGTGGCCGAGGGAACAGGAACATGAGGATTACAACTACATGAATATGTGCAAAATGGCCGGGTAGAGTCACAAGCCACAGAACCACATCTAGTCAACGACAGACCACATATGTGATGTTGGACTTCAAAGAATGTCATGAGATGACGGCAGAGCTGCCTAACATTGCTGCAGAAACCATTGCTTTCGGGTGTATAGTGTGGTATAAACACACCTACAGCCTTGCCAGGAATATAAAACTATACTGTGGGGGGGGGGGACAGAGGGGGTTGGAGACGGGCCTCTGTTTCAAGAGTGTGTGCCTGGCGTTCTCCAAGCCCTGTCCACAAACTCGTTTCTCAGACCCTGTCCTCGCTGTTGGGTGACATAGCATTGAATCTTTCCATGCCTTGAAGGTACTCTCTCAAACACACTTTAAAACTGTTTTTATTGTTTAGTTTGTTTTCAGAGACAAGATCTCACTCTGTAGCCTATGCCTCACTATGTAGCCCAGGATAACCTCAGACCCTCTGAGGTCCTTCTGTCTGGGATCACAGGTGTGAGCCACCACAGGGGGACTCAGGATGAATTTAATTGCCAGTGTGATGGCATTGAAATGGTAGGCATTCTACAAGCTGACAGCCAAGCCTTCAATTCATAGGCCTTGAGGACACTCAGCTTCTCTCTGAGGGCTTGTCTCGTCATGGCTGAGCTGAGCCCTCCCTGGGGCCATTTCTGCCCCACCTTGTTCGGGGCTGTCTCTGGCACCACTGCCCATGGGACCAACCCCATCTCTAGCTGGGCCCATTGACCAGCAGCCGTTCTACTCAAGCTCAGAGCTTGTAGTTGAAGTCTTGGGTCATAGTGTCTTTTATTTATTTATTTTTCTCTTATTCACTTTACATCCAGCTCATTGCCCCCTCTCCATCATCCCCTCCCACAATCCTTCTCCCCATCCCCATCTCCTTCTCCTCTGAGTGGGTGGGGTCCCCTGGGTATCTCCCCACCCTAGCATGCTCTCCCACTGAGGCCAGACAAGGCAGCCCAGTTAGAAGAACATATCCCACAGAGAGGCAGCAGCTTTGGGGTTAGGGTCCCCCTGCCCCGACTCCAGTTGTTTAGGGCCTACATGAAGACCAAAGTGCATATATGCTACATATGTGTGGGGAGGCCTAGGCCCAGCCTGTGTATATTCTTTGGTTGGTGGTTCAGTCTCTGAGACCCCCAAGGGTCCACTCATGGATAGGTAGGATTAACCTAAGGCCATCTTACCAGAAGCAATCTACAGATTCAGTGCAATTCCCATCACAATTCCAACACAATTTTTATAAACCTTGAAAGAGAAATTCTCAACTTCATATGAAAAAAAAAACCCAAGATAACAAAAAAATTCTCAACAATAAAGGAACTTCTGGGGGAATCACCATCCCTGATTTCAAGCTGTACTACAGAGCAATAATGATAAAAACTGCATGGTATTGATACAGAAACAGATGCATTGATCAATAGAATTGAATCTAAGAACAAGAAATAAACCCACACACCTATAGACACTTGATCTTTTTGATAAAGAAGCCAAAACCATTCAATGGGTTATAGTGTCTTAAAGCAACACGGACATCTCTGGATCAAAATTTTTAAACTAAGGCGTTAATAGGCTGTTCCTCCTTCTGCCTCTAGGGGGAGTCCCCTCACCTACCTTTTCTCCACTGCCAGAGGTCCCCTGAACTCCTTGGCTCATGGTCCCTACGTCCATCTTCAGAGCCAGTGTACTATCTCCACAACTCCTTCATTCCTCTCAGTAACAGCTAGCACAGGCTCTCTTCACACTCTTATATATAGATGAAAATACCTTGATAATTCAGACTCACTTTACACACACACACACACACACACACACACACAGTCTCACACAAAATACACATGTCATCACCTAGGTTAAGTACTCCCCCCCCCTTTTTTTTTAACTAGGCAAAAAATTTTATTAACCTTTTCCAAACCTTATTCCCAGGCTTCTTCAGCTTAATTTGCTGCAAAGAATGAATTAGGTATAAGCGAAAACTAAAAAGAGCTGCAGTGTCCGAGGGGGTAGGGGTGGGGGCTTGGGCTAAAAAATATTAGAGATTTAGATTTTATCAGATCCACAATAAACAAAAAAAAAAAATTGAAAAAGCAGTCATGACATAAAATAGCAGCTCCCGTAGCTTCTGCAAGTGTCACCTTCTTCAGCAGTGGCTTCAGTTCGGTTTGCCCCGTTCTTAAGAAGCCTCATCAAAATTCTCCACCAGATCTGGAACTTCATCGTCATCCTCCTCCCCAGGAGCAGGTGGTGCTTTTCATTCACAGACTGCGCAGAGCTTCCGTCGGTCTCCTTAAACTAATCAGACTGCATGGACCAAACTGGCTGAGGATGCTGGGAAGCATCTCTGCCTCTGCGTGGCCTGTGATGCTGATGGCATTTGCTGCCAGAGATGCCTTAACTTCCCGGTTGTTAAAATGGATCCCTGTTCCTTGGTTTGTAAACATGTTCACCTCTTCAAAACAAGAGATTCTGTTTACCCCTAACTTCTTTAAGGAGAACTGCAGTTGGTGTTTGTTTGTTTGTTTTTGAGACAGGGTTTTTCTGTGTAGCCCTGGCTGTCCTGGAACTCACTTTGTAGACCAGGCTGACCTCGAACTCAGAAATCCGCCTGCCTCTGCCTCCTGAGTGCTGGGATTAAAGGTGTGCACCACCGCGCCCGGCAGAACTGCAGTTTTTATCGTCTGCTGTGGCTGCTCCCTGAACCACCTTCTTCTTTCTATGAGCTGTTCCTTTCCCACCGATGAGCACTTGTGCCCGAGTTCTTCCTGGTTCATGATCGTTTCTTTCATCTTGTTGGACTGAAAATGGGACCTCGAGGGGACTGGGGTTCATGCACAGGGGGTCTAGGGTAGCCCAGCTGAGGTCAGGCACACACACACACACACACACACAGGGGGATGCAAGATGGCAGCTAGCGGGGGTAAAGTACCTTTTAAGTAAAATATATTCATAGGTTCTGGGGATTGGGACAAGGACATCTTTCAGCTCATTATTCTGCCAGCTGCAATTGGCTGGCAGCCTGGATGGATAGGAATACTGGAAACCCCCTCTGGCTTTGGGCTTCTATTGCTGTGATAAAATACCATGACCAAAAGCAACTTGAGGAGGAAAGGGTTTATTTCACATGCACTCCCTCACCACAAACCATCACTGAGGGAAGTCACAGTGGAAATTCAGGGCAGGAGCCTGAAGGCAGGCGCTGATGCAGAGGCCATAGAGAAGTGCCACTTAGTGACTTGCTCCTCAGGCTGGCTCAGCCTGCTTTGTTATAGAACCCAGGACCAGTCACTCAGGGATGACTCCACCCACGGTGAACTGAACCTTACTTACATCCTAATCATCAGTCAAGTAAATGTACACAGGCTTGCCTATAGACCAGACGGGTAGAATAATTTTCTCAATTTAAGTTCCCTCTTCCCAAATGATCAAGCTGACATAAAGCTAGTTAGCACACTCTCCTTCTTGGGGGGGGGGGGTGTCTCTGCTAGAATGATATGAAGATACTGTGTTGAACTAAACCGAACAGGTGGGAAAAAAGCCTATTGGATACAATATGGAACACATGTGCCAGAGAGGGCGCAAGATGTCATAGGGTAAGAGAGTAAGGAAAGTGAGGATTAACAGGAAGGTCGGAAAGGTTACATAAGCTGTGTTGAAGCAATGGTCCTCCACCGCAAAAGTCAGTGGAAGCCATTAAAGCCATTAAAGGTGGAGCCAGTGCCAGGCTGAACAGACAGCTTCTGAGCAGATGTTGCTCTGTAAGGCTGTGGTTCTTTGTGCAAGGTCATCATGACTTTTGTGCAAGCCTGTGGTTTGGACAGAGTCTTTGGTGACGGTTATTGTCGTCATGTAAATATCCGTGATGATCCTCTTTTGTGGATGTCTCTACTTTGACCATTCCATCTGAACAGATAAGAATTTTAACCCCTGTTGTGCAGTAGGGCCAGGTGAAATGGAGGCAGGAGGATAGATAGCAAGTTCAAGGCCTGCCTGAGTAACAGGATGAGTTAGTTCAAGGTCAACCCGGGCAATTTAACAAGACCCCAGTCTCTAAATAAAATAGTAAAGAGAGGATTAGAATTCAGGACATAGCTGAGTGGCAGGGCACTTGGTTAGCATCCTTGAGTCTCTGGGTTCAGTTATCTGAACAACAACTACTACTACTACTATACTACCACTACATCTCCTTCTTCTTCTAGCACAGGCTAGAAGACAACATGAAATCCATCACCTTAGCTTTTCAAGTAACGGGACAGTCAACCCTGATGGCTATTTTGTGTGTATTTGTATGTGTGCATGCAGGCACATGTGATATGGTCAGAGGATAATCTGAGGTGACAGTCCACACCTTTCACCTTGTTTGGGACACGATCTCTTGGATAATCACTCCAGCACCAAGCCAGCTGCTCTCCAAGCTTCGGGGACCTGTTTCCAGCTCCCATCTTGTTGAAGCAGGGCTGCGAATACAGGCTCTCTTGCTACATGTCCTACTTTTTAATTTTTTAGAGAGAATATCTTGTGTGTTGTATGGATGCATCATCTGTCAATTAAAATGCCTATGGCCTATGGCTTAGGAAGGAAATAGGAGGTGGAACATCTGGTAGGTAAAAAAAATTTCTAGGACAGAGCCAGGTACCAGAAGATTTGCCTGGAAAGACATGACAAAACGGATGCATGGTACCTGAGCACAGGTAATCAGCCATGTATGTGGTAGAATGTAGGCTAGAATAAATGAGATTTTAAGTTATATCTAGTCAGGGAAGAGCCTAGCTATATGACCAAGGTATTTGTAAATATCTTTTGAGTCTGAGTCTCATTTCTGGGAGCATGGAGCTGGAGGAAGAACCAGGACCAACTTGCACATTATTATTTTTTATTATTTTTACAGTTTAAATGATTATTTGTGGGAGTGGGATGGGGGCTCATGTGCCATGGTGTAGAGGTCAGAGGAAAACCCTGTGTACTCGGTCCTCTCCTTCCATCTTTATATGAATTCTAGGGTCCAAATTCAGGTCACCAGGCTTGTATGGTAAGCATTTCACCCCCTGAGCAGACCACACATCCAGCTTTTTATGTGGGTTCTGGGGACCAAGCTCAGGCCCTTGCACTTGTGTGGCAAGCACTTTCACCCACTGAGCCTCCTCTCCAGCCCTGACGGCCATTCTTTAACATAAATTAGGAGCATCCAGCTTTTCAGTTCTTTAACAGGAAACTGATACATACATACATACATACATACATACATACATACATACATACATACATACGCCTATCCACCCACCCATACACCCATACATCCATCTATCCATCTACCCACCTACCTACCCATCCATCCATCCGTCCATTCATCCACCCACTCACTGTTTACTGAGGACTGCATCTGAAGTCCCTGCCCACAGTCCTAAAGCAGAGAGGTGAGTAGAGAAGGCCATGTCTATATCCCTGTAAACACAAAAGTCCTGGTGGGGCAGGGGTTTTGTTCTATGATACCCTGTTTCCAGTCTTCTGTCTGTTGTGAAGCAGGTCCCTGAATGCTCTGCAGGGAGTGGATGAAATACAGAGTGGATGGATGGATGGATGGATGGATTGATGGGTGGGTGGATAGATGGGTGGGTGGGTGGATATGTGGATGGATGGATGAATGAGTGGGTGGATGGTGGATATATGTGGATGAGTGGGTGGATAGATAGATGGCTGGGTGAATGGTTGGGTGAGTGGATGGATGGATGGATGGATGGATGGATGGATGGGAGATTTTGGGTGGGTGGGTGGGTGGATGGATGGGTGAGCAAGTGAGTGAATGGTTGAATAAATGGGAGAACGAAGGAAGGAATGAAGAGATGAATGAAAGCTGCCCTTGGGCTGATCTGGTCCAGGCAACAGAGAGAGGAAAGAGGAGAGGAGGAGAAGAAAGTGAAGGAAGAGACATGTCCATAGGAGAAGAAAACTGCCTGTGGCTGAGCACTTGGCACTTGGGCCACCCCACAATAAGTGACTCACACCCGGAAGCAGGGCTCCCTTTTCCCTGCCCATCCCTCCTAGTTGGCAGTCTCGTTTAGTCACCCAACTAAACCTTTGTGTCTGAGCTGTTCATGGGCCCGGCACTCTATTTTTGGCCACAGCATCCCTACTTCTCCTCTTAAGACTCTTAAGTCCCATCTGCGTATTCCAGCGCCCACTGCTCTTTCGAGAGAAAAGAGCCACTGGTAGGTTTGGGGTTACGGCCTGGGGCAGAGCCGAGAGCAGATCAGTGCTCTGTGGGCTGTGCTCATAGTCTCTACTGTCCTGACACATTTCCCTCACACCGTGGAACCTGGCTTTGGGCGTGTATCCATCCACGTTTGTGTGTTTCCCCTTTTATGTCTCAGAACATTAGTATAAGAAGGGAGGGATGAGTCATGGGTATGCATACCACGAGCACATGCACAGGCAGAGGGTGGGGTACATGAGCTGAAATCTAAAGGATTCAGGCTGGAGAAGAAACTCATGTAGGATGCCCTTCCCGCCATGAAGATAATGGACTGAACCTCTGAACTGTAAGCCAGCCCCAGTTAAATGTTTTCCGCTATAAGGGTCTCCTTGATCATGAATGGGTCTCTTCATGGCAATAAAACATTAACTAAAAAGTCATCCTTGACTACACTGCAAGTTCAAAGGCTAGCCTGGGCTATAAAGAATCCTGTCTTTTGTTTGGTCGGTTTGTTGAGACAGGGTTTCTCTGTGTAGCCCTGGCTGTCCTAGAACTCTGTAGACCAAGCTGGTCTCAAACTCACAGAGACCTGCCTGCCTCTGCCTCCCAAGTGCTGGGATCAGAGGTGCGCGCCATCATCCAGCAAGAATTCTGACTTTAAAAATACTCAAAGAAGTCACAAATAGCCACCATCCTACCACTCTGGGGACAACGTGCCCTAGAAATTGCTTCTGGCAGTGTTAAGAGTTGTTTTAAAAAAAAAAAAAAAATCACTTGGGCAGATACAGTTTTCAAGCCGTTGGTGGCTACCACAGCCTGGAAACACAGTCATCTTTGGATGCAAGTTTAAAATCACCCTGGTAAGAAAACACTCTTGTGTGTTCCATCAGGAACAGAAGTTGATGTGAACATCCCAACCTCTTGTACCCCAAAGGCTCCTCTGGCCTCAAAGCTGGGCTTTAATATGGGGCTACAGGCATGGAACAGACATCAGTTAAACCATTTCTCCTCCCTTTAAAAAGATATTATAGGGCTGGAGAGATGGCTCAGCGGTTAAGAGCACTGACTGCTCTTCTGAAGGTCCTGAGTTCAAATCCCAGCAACCACATGGTGGTTCACAACCATCCATAATGAGATCTGATGCCCTCTTCTGGGGTGTCTGAAGACAGCTACAGTGTACTTATATATAATAAATAAATAAATCTTTTAAAAAAGATATTATAAACTTTATTTCATCTTTTACTTAAGAATCCAGAGAAGCCGGGCATTGTGGCACACACCTTTAGTCCCAACACTTGAGAGGCAGAGGCAGGCAGATCTTTGTGAGTTTGAGGCCATTCTTGTTTACAGAGTGAGTTCCAGGACAGCCAAAGCTACACAGAGAGACCCTGTCTTGAAAAACCAAAAAATAAAAATAAAAATGAGTCCAGAGGATTTTGCACCTGACCTTGGTGCCATGGGCCAGGCTCCTGTCCTCAGAGCTTAGGTTTCTCTCTGTGAGATGAAGGAGCTGGTGTTTAGTACCCCCATGGCTCCCCTTCCTTTGTGGTCTCATGGGTCCTCCACTTTCCCAGTGACCACAGATGTTCTTCCTGGATGACACTACAAAGCTAACTATCACAAGTACCGTTCTTTACAAACCATGTCACTTCCCAGAGCCCCAAAGGAGCAGCATCTATGTTTTCCACACCCAGAGGCAGAACAAAATACAGGCTAAGAGGAGAGAGCCAGCGGGATGAGACTCTGTGCCCACAGAGCCCTGCCTCCTGCTCATCTTTAGTGAAGCCAGCGAGGCTCGTGACATTGAGGGCAGCAGCCGGCAGGGAGCTTGGGAACCTTGGTGGTCACCATTGAGAGGATCAGGGGACAAGGAGTCACGGGTGAGGGTCAGAGAGACCCTTTCTGGGCTTCCGGATCTCACTGTACTCTGCTTTCTGGTCCTGAGGTTGATGAAGAGAATCCCCATTGGTGTGAGAATCCAGCCTCGGGGAGTTGAATGCCACGGATGAATAGTGAAGCTCTTCCTGGGGTAACGCCTGTAGAGAGAGACCCCAGACTCATGGGTACAGGAGAAGGGCACTTATCCTGGACCTCAACTGCCCAGAAGTGGACTCATTAGCCCACCTGGTCAAGCCACAATGGGAAGTACCCATGCTGGGTATATCATGGCCAGCAGAAGTAGCCACAGTGGTAGAACACTTCTGATGTCACAGGCTGACTTGTCCCAAAGGGGAAAGGAAGTTAGCTTCCAACCAACCAATTTGCAATCATTAGCTACCAGGTGATGCCAGGTTGTTGCTGGTCCCATAGCTGGGAAGACATGAGAACATGTCACATGCTGGAGGAAGGGGCCTTTCAGACACAAGGCTAGGCACCATCTAACTATGGACAGACAGCTGCTTAAAATGAGGACACTGGGTTCCCTGCCCATAACTCATCCTCAAAAGACACTGATGAAGGGCTGGAGAGACTGTCCGGTGGTTAAGAGCATTGTGTGCTCTTCCAGAGGACATGGGGTTCAATTCCCAGCACCGACATGGCAGCCCACAACTGTCTGTAACTCATTCCAGGTCATCTGATGATGACCTCAGACATACACACAGACAAAACACCAATACACATAGAATTCAAATAAATGAGTCTTTTTTTTTTTTCAAGACACTGGCACAGGTGAAAGGAAGTCATAGCTTTGGGTCATGGAGAATGGATGTGGGACAGAACCTCTCGTCATCCCCCATGGAGCAAGATCCGCAGCCAAGGTTGGATGGGGTCAGGGAGGACTCACTCAGACAAATCACTTTTTCAGTGGTATATGTCCCCTATCTCCTGTCACCAAACTATGGCATCCCTCAGGACATCAGATAAGGGTTCAGAGGGCTCTGAGACTGGGGGGAGGGAAAGGAGTCTCCCCGAGAAAGCCTTTGATGTTTGTATCTCTCTCTCAGCTTCTGTTTGACCCTCAAAATGGTGGGTCTTGGACACACCTCTGACCAGAATTGGTACCAAAAGGATGGGGTAGAGGGAACCAACGCAAGGCAAAATGTCTGGTTTCGATGTATTAACTGCCAAGACCATAGATAGATAATGGCCACTCCAACAATCCCACTTCCTACTCCTAGCTTCACTGACCCATGGCTCTTCTAAGGGCCTCAGCTCCTGCTGAGTCTCCTCCTGCCCCATCTTCTGTATAACTGCCTGAGCCACAGCCCATTCCCCTTCTGCCCATCCCCATCCCTATGTGGTACCCTTACATGGCCCGGGATTCTCATGCCAAGGGAGCCAGGCTCTTTAACTTACCAATGTGCTAAATTCCACCTCTACCTGACTTGGTAGCACCGGCTCTTCCCTTAGGGACCACGTGTGCAGCTGCAAATTCACATACTGGCACTCATTCTGCTCAGCAACCTGTACAAGGTCAAGAAGTATCATCTATGAAGTCCCTCCCTCCCAACCCTCCCCATCCCTCCCACTGCCCTCCTTCTCTGAATACATCTCCTTCTGCCCCACTACATTGTGGGTATCATAAAGACATTCCCACTCTTCCTCCACCTTCACCCTGTTCTCTCAAGGACCCTCACTTCATTCAAGTCCACTATCCTGGACAGAGGGGAACACACTGGACAGAACTTGGGGTGAGAGTTGGTGACTAGATTTCCAAGTGCTAGCCTGAACAATTCCATCTCCCTGTAACAGACTGGTCCCTTCTACCAGCCCAGGAGCTCACCCACAGCCTCCTCTTACCTCCTCCCCACCCAGTCACCCTGGCTCTCCTCCTGCCATAGCTCCCTTACCTGTCTGAGGTTCTGGGACAGCTCTGGATGCGTACCAGCTAGAGGAAGGAAGAGAGGGAGGAGGTGAAGCTGCAGACAAACTTAGGCATGGGGTGGGGAGGTTGCTACTCTAAGAAAGGCTTTCCCTGGAGACTTCAGCCATAGGTCTGGGATTTCTAGAACATTCAACAGTAGTGGAAATGCTATAATATGTTTAAGTGAAAAATTACAAGTTTAAGTAGAAAGTTTTTGTTTTGTTTTTAAGACAGGGTCTTGCTATGTTGTCCAGCCTACTCTTAAAATCTCCTCTAACCCCCCTGCCTCCGCATCCCAAGTGCTGAGAGTGCAAGGATGAGACACTTTGCCTGGTTATAAAGCAAGATCTTTAGGAAATCACATAAAGGGCTGGAGAGATGGCTCAGAGGTTATGAGCACTGGCTGCTCTTCCAGAGGACCTGAGTTTGGTTCCCAGCACCCACCTTGATCATCTGACAACTGCCTGTAACTCCAGTTCCAAGGGCTCTACACACACACACACACACACACACACACACACACCCCACATATAACTAAAACATGGGAAAATATTTTAAAGAAATCACATAGGTATAATAATAAAAGACTAGAAGGAACTCACGCGCCTCCAGCACAGTGGCTTATTTTCTGGTTTTTGCTTTTGCTTTTGTTTTTAAGACAGGGTTTCTCTAGTTAACAACTCTGGCTGTCCTGGAACTCACTACGTAGGCCAGGCTGGCTTTGAACTCACAGAGATTCACCTGATTCTGCCTCCCTAGTGCTGAGATTAAAGGCATGCACTTCTACCCCCTGGTTTGTTTTGTTCTGTGAGATGGAGTCTTCCCTATGTAGCACTGTGTGCCCATGAACTCTCTGCTATCCTATTACCTCTGCTTCCCAAGCACTGGGATTAGATGAACTAACCCATCTCATATCTTTCTTAAAAAGGAAGCGTGGGGCCACAGTGTTTCTAGGTGAAAGGGCACCAAAGAAGTGTGCTAGGACTCACAGAACTGGGGTTGTCCAAGTTGGGGAAGTCCCATGCGGTCAGCCCTGTGGGAGCAGAAGCTCAGGAGGGTGGAGAGTAGGGGAAGCAGGGGAGGGGGGAGCCTAAGGTTCCTCCCATGTGACCAAAAGTCACAAGAAGTGGGAAGGAGCAAGGCAGGCTGGACACACTGGAGGCCTAATAGCCTTGTGGAGACTCTTGAGAGTGTGGGAAGACATACGAGGTTTTAACCAAAGAAGACACAGTTCCAAAAAGCAGCCACTCTGGCCCCAGGAGAAAGGCTCTGCAAAGGTCTGTAACCACTACACCCAGGGACACCTCTGGGGCTTGTGTGCCCTGAGGGTGTGCTCTTAACGTGGTGCATGTTCTGAGAACTGGGGACAGAGCAGGAAGGTGGAAGACTGTGTCCAGAATCCGCCTACCCTGGAGCAGGGACAGGAGACACAGGGGACTAACTCACCTTTGACCAGCCGCTTCTGGAACATCCTCCAGGCCAGCAGAGAGGTCCCCACCAGCAGAAACAGCAGGAGAACTAACACAGACAGCAGCACTGGGAGCCTGCACAGGGAGGGAGTAATTTATTCAGGGCTGGAAATCAAACCCAGGGTTGCACGGACACTAGGCAAGAGCTCGACACAGCCCCTGAGTATATCACCAGGCCCCGACTTTCAAAACAAATACATAAAATCAAATGGTTTTTGTTTTGTTCTGTTCTGTTCTGTTTTGTTTTGTTTTTTAAGGAATCCATGAGATGGCTTTGTTGACAAAAGAGTTTGCCCTGCAAGCCTGGGGTCATAGGTTCAAACCCACAGAGGAAGGAGAGAGCTGACTCCTGAACATTGTGCACATAGGAACACTCGCTCACATGCAGTAATAACCTTTAAAACCTTATAAGGCTGGCAGTGCTGATCCACAACTTTAATCCAGTGTTCAAGAAACAGAGATAGGTGGATCTTTGTGAGTTCAAGGCCAGCCTGGTCTACACAGTGAGCTCCAGGCTAGCCAAGGCTATGTCGTCAGATCTTTTTTTTTTTTTTTTTCAAAAATAAATAAATAAATAAAAAATTATATAGAGTCTGGAGAGATGCCTCAGTGGTTAAGATCACTGACTGCTCTTCCAGAGGTCCTGAGTTCAGTTCCTGGCAACCACATGGTGGCTCACAACCAGATCGTGTCTGAAGACAGTGACAGTGTACTTATATACATAAACTAAATAAATAAATCTATTAAGAAGGTTTTATAAAGGTCAACAGCATAATGGTTTCTATATCTAAATCTCTAAATCTTCCTCTCTCTCTCTCTCTCTCTCTCATTCTCTCTCTCTCTCTCTCTCTCTCTCTCACACACACACACACACACACACACACACACACACATACAGATATACACAGATACACAGACACAGATATGTACATACCCAGATATACCACACACATATATAGATATACACACATCGAGATACAAACACAGACAGACAGACAGACAGACAGACAGACAGACACACACACACACACACACACACACTGCACACAAGCTTTCAGCCCCAACAAAGCAGGGCCCCCCTGCCTGTCGTGAATGTCTGCAAGTGACCCTCTGAAAGCAGCATGCTTGGGTCCTGCATCTCGCCTTGTCAGGCAGCCACATCATGTCTCTAGGTTGGCAGAAAACTTATGGGAAGGTTTCCATGGGTGAGGAAGTAAGGACAAGTCAGGCCTGGGTCCCTGGATCCTAGGAGAGAGGTCATGTGCTGCGCATCCCAGGATAGCATCGGATGTGGACAACACAATCTCCAAATGTTGGACATCCCTGCGTAATGCAGAGGAATTTGCTGATAGGAACCCCTTTGTTGTTAGTGATCACCATTGGAGTGTCCAGGCCTCAGTCTATGGGCCTCATGAATTTGGCCCTGCATAGTTACAAATACAGCCTAACACCAAATTGTAAATTTACTTAAAATACGGTGAGGTGTCCGGAGTGGTTGGGTTTTGCTTTGTGTTTTGTTTGCTTGTTTTGTTTTGTTTTCCTGATATTTTTGTACCTTGATGTCATGGCTCTTGAGTGTGAACTTTATAGATAACAGTGTGGTGTGACAATGTCAAAAGCCTGTACGTCGCTAAGTGGTAAGATGACAGAATGGGGCTGTTACCAGGAACAAATGTGGCTCAGAGATATGACAGGGGCCCTAACTGGCCCAGCCTCCAGAGAAGGGAGGGGCTGAAGATCAGCTCATCCACATGCTGGAGGTGCAGCCTGCGGTGCCTACTTCATGAGACCACAGTGAAATCCCTGGGAAGGGGCTGGGAGGAGCTCTTGGTGGAGACACACAGAGGCCCCTGGGAGGTGATGCACCCAGACCCACTGAGATGGAGAGTACGGGGGCTCTGCTTGGGATTCTCCCAGTCGGCCTTGCTGTGCCTTCAAATGTCTTCTCATGATCTTCATCTTTTATGATAAAGCCATCTCTATGGGCAATGACTTCAGTGAATTCCTGAACCCAAGGAAACCTCATGGGAGCCTCAACCTTTACAGCTGGGAGAACAAGTGGCCAGAGCTTTTAACCTATAGGATCCATACTGACTCCAGTCAGTTCCAGGATCCATTGGCAGTGCCCGTGGGGTCAGAGTGGAGAGTCGGAACCCTGGAGACGGTTGGTGGGAGAGTCTGCAGACATTTTCAGATTCTCTGCGGCGCTGGTATCTCCCCAGTTTCTAGAATGTGGAGTCATGTAAGCCTGAGCCCAACCCTGCATCTTCTGTGCTGGCTATGTGACAAGTGTGGTGGGTACATGATGAGTGTGCTGGCTACATGACGAGGCAGCGTGCTTAGCTCTGAGCTTTGGTTTATTCATCTGAAAAATAGCATGGTACGATGATGTGGACCAGAATGGCTCCCATGGGCTCATATATTTGAATACTTGGTCCCCAGAGAATAGAACTACTTGGAGAGGATTAGGAGGTGTGGCCTTGATGGAGGAGGTGTTCACTGGGGAAAGGGGGCGGGGGAGACGGAGGCTTTGAAGTTTCACAACAGTCCCAGTTAGCTCTCTCTGTCTTGTGACTGTCTTGAGATGCAAGCTCTCAGCTACTGCTGCAGAGACATAAGCTGCTGCCATGTCGCCGCCAAGGTGGTCATGGACTCTATTCTCTGAAACCATGAGCCCCAAATAAACACCTTCAATCAAAAGTTTTGTCTTAGTCATAGTGATATTTTATCACAGCCACAGAGAAATAACTATGGCGTGTGATGACGTGAAGATCTTCACGAGGTATGAAAGAGGCACATTCTGGGAAGCACTGAGCCAAGCCCGAGAGGACGTCACCAGTTCTTTTCATTCTGCTCTCCTCTCCCAACTCCCTGGGTCCTCCTCAGCCTGAACTCTCCCTACCTTCAGCATAGGCAGGCCCAGCGTGGTCAGTGACCTATGACCTCCTACCTGGACTACAGCTCAGAGGACAAGAGGTTCTAGCCAGCCGGGTATGGCATAAACACGTGGCCATGATACCTACTTAAACACCTATGAGAAGGCTCACCTTCAAGTCAGGAACCAAGGTTCCTTACCCCAAGCCCTCACACTTCTGGTAACCCTTCTCTCAAAGGGACAACAAGGCTGAAGTGGACACCACCAGGTCAGGAACGAGGGCACCTCACCTCAAGCCCTGGGGATCTTGATGCTCATGGCGGCCCTCTGTGATGGATCCTTCGGTGGGACCCTTGGTAGGCAGGCTGGTGGACACCACAGGTGTCTCTAGTGTTGGTCCTGGAGATGAAACTATAGATCAGAACTAGTTAGTCTGCCTGTATCTAAGGGCTTCCTTTCCTTCCTCTCTCCTTCCCTCCCTTCTACCCTACCTTCCTCTTTTTCTTCCTTCCCTTCCCTTCTCCCTCCCTCTTTTCCTCCCTTCCTTCCTCCCTCCTTCCCTTCCTTCCTCCTTTTCCTTTCCTTCCTTTCTTCCTCCCTCCTTCCCTCTCTTTCTCTCCCCCTTTCTCCCTCCCCCCTCCCCCTTTCTTCCTCCTTCCCTTCCTTCCTTCCTTTTCTTTCTTTTACTTTTTGAGACAGGGTCTTGATATGGAGTTTATAGCCCCGACTGTCCTGAACTTGTGATCTTCCTGCTTCCACTTCCTGAGTGCTAAGATCTCAGGCATACCCCACCCTGATCAGCAGTCGATGGGTTGTTTTTGAGCTGTTTTAGTACAAAGGGAGGCTCAGGTGGGGGGATCCCCCTAAATCAGCTGATCATTTGCACACGTGCCAGAGCTGCCACCCCACATCCCACACACCAGGTCTGCTCCCCTTCAGCCTCAGCCACATGCTGCCAGAGGCAGCTAACTGCAAAGCTGGCGTGTCACCAGTGAAAGCTCCCTCTGAACACAGCGCTGTCACCGTCTGTCCCCTACTGACCTCTGCTCAGCCCCCAGAACACCCATGAACTCTGTCTGGTTTCCATGGTTCACACCCACAGGATACAGAACACTGTCCCCTGGCCACACTCTGCTCTCTCTGCCCTGTGTCCCCTGACAGACCAGCACCTTCCCCCTCACAAGAAGCAGTTACTCCAGGATGCCTCCCTAGCTGTTGCTCTGTCCCTGTCTGCCCCTCATCACACATAACATACTCCCAGGCTCTGAACTGACTCCTGTCTGGAAATTCCTGCCACTTGCAGCTGTCCTGGTGCTACAGTGCTCATTATGGGGACTTACCTGGGCCATCACTTGGGACCACGATCAACTCAACCTTGAAGGACTTATCGATACCCAAGAAGCTATCAATCTTCAAGGTGTCATCTAAAAATGGTATATCCACTGCACATATGTAGGTGTTTGCATCCTCCAGGGTGAGGCTCTCAAAGGTCACTGTGAAGGTGAGGTTGTCTGGATGGTCCCTGATGGTAACTCGGCCATTCCTAGCTTCTTCTGAGCCGCTGGTCTTGACACTATCTTTACACAGGATCTTAAGTGACACTCTGCACCAGTATTTGTCCATAGTCTTGAATTTCTCCTCATACTGACAGGACACACTCAGCGATTCCCCCACAGTGCCTGTGACACTGGGGGGGCCACTCACAGGGGCACAGCCTGGAAAACACAAACCTCAATTCTGTATCTCACAGCTGGATGAGGACTAAGGCCTCCAAAAGTTTCACCCTCCATCCCTTCACCTCCCATCAGCCAATCACCCTTCAGCACCTTTCCCTTCAGCACCCGCCTCCTTCACCCCAATCCTCCCAGTCCCTCTGACCCACCAGGGCCTTATGTTTTCAGACTCAGCTCTGGGCATCTCAGGAGCCTGGAGAATAGCCACCACCCCCATGTGCCACCCCAAACCCCCACAAGAATATGGGTCAGAGCAGAAGAGGTGGCCACCTGTATGCCCAGCTCCCTCAATGCCCTTAGGACCCTGTGACCAGGAAGAGGAGTTAGGGAGAAGGGCAGGAAAATAGGAGGGTTTGCTCTCTAAACCTAGGTTTATCTCTGATTTTTAGGTTCTGGTTTTTTTTTTTTAAGTTTTTTTCTTTAAGGTTTATTATATTTGTGTATTTGTATGTACCTGTGTGAGTTTATATGCACCACACATATACATACAGGAGCCCATGGAGACCAGAAGAGGGTGTGAGAAGCCCTGAAATCAGAGTTATAGGTAGTTGTATATAAGCATAATGTTTTTTGTACACCGTGTAAAGTTTACCCTTGTGCTATTCAAATGCTGATTTCTCTGCCCTTGAATTTTCAATCCAGACATGGAATTGCTATGTTTACTTTTAGAAGCTCCTGTCTCAAGTTTGTATAAACATGCTCCTCATTCATTCTCTGCCTTGCCAATAAAAGCCAAGGAGCCAATACAGAGCTTTGGGGAGAATGGGTGGGACTTCCGGTTCTAGGAGGAAGTGAAAGGGAGCCAGGAGGGACTTGGGGAAAACATCAGGAAAGGAGCGCTGGATCAAGAGAGGACAGAAATTCAAGAGAGATGGGAATATAGTCTGGGGGGGGAGGCCTGACTAACTTGGAGGTTTAGAATGGAGTAGTGATTGCTCAGTATCTGTCTCAAGGCAATTTTAATAAATCTTGGTCTCTCTGTGTGGTTATTGGGGGAACTAGCAAAGATTAAGGAATAACTGCTACTGTACTAATTTTATTAATCAATATTAATATAATAATAATAATACAGTTCTGAACCACTTCGTGGGTTCTGAGAACCAAACCCAGGACCTCTGGAAGAGCAGCAAGTGCACTTAACACTGAGCTATCTCTCGATGATTTGTTTTTAATCGTGTGTGTGTGTGTGTGTGTGTGTGTGTGTGTGTGTGTGTGTGTGCGCATATGTGCACAGTGCCTACAGAGACTAGGAAAAGCAACGGGTTCCACTCATCCCTGCGCCCCCAGCTCTGGGGGATGCGCATGTATTCCAAATCCAATTTTCAAGTGGATGCTTGAAATCCAAACTCGGGTGCCCACTTTCTCCACTAAACCACTTCCTGAGTCCTGACGTGCTTAATAAGTAAACAGCAGTTCCCAGCCCTCCTGAGCCTTTCCTGACTTGCAAGGATGCTCCTCCACCCCCAGTAGACAGCTGGCTTTCTTACTTTCCACCTCTTCCCTTATCAGGGCACTTCAAATCCCCTTAAATCCCAAAGGGGAAAAAAAGAAGAAGAAAACCCAAATAAATAAAGTGAAAAATAGGCAAGATACGTTATTTTTTTCAAACCTCTGTGAATAAGTGTGTAAGCCCAAATGTCTCTCTCTCTCTCTCTCTCTCTCTCTCTCTCTCTCTCTCTCTTTATTTATTTTAAGGCAAGTTTTTTTTTCTATGTAACTCTGCCTGGCCTGAAACTTACTCTGTAGAATAGGCTGGTCTTAAACTTACAGAGATCTGCCCGCCTCTGCCTCCAGAGTACTGAGATTAGAAATTTTTTCCTTTAGGGGTATGGCTATTGGCAGGTTGCCTGTGCCCCAGTGGATGACCCCACACCCACGTGCATAGTGTCAGTGCTAATCATTCAATGGTTATTTTAAAAATATATAAATAATACTAAGTTGGAGGGAGATGTGTTGAATGGTCTTGGGGAAGTCAGAGGGAGGTCAGATATGGTCAAACTACAGTGTTCACATATATGAAATTTTCAAAGAGTAAAGAACCAAAAAAGAAGTCTGTGGGGTTTGGTGATGCACACCTTTAATCCCAGCATTTTGGAGGCTGAGAAAGGCGGTCTCTGTGAGTTCATGGCCACCCTAGTCCACATAGTGAGATCCAAAGCTAATCAGAGAGACCTATCCCAAAAAGAAAATGAAGGAAAAATCTTAAAAAGAAAAAGAAAGACTAGCTGGGCGTGAAGATGCAGATGTTTTAACCGCAGCAGTTGAGAGACAGAGACAGGTGGATCTCTGAGTTCCAGGTCAGCCTTGTGTACAGAGCAAGTTCCAGGACAGACAAGGCTACACAGAGAAACCCTGCCTTGAAAACCAAAAAAGGGGGGGGGGGGGTGACAGAAAGAAAAGAAAGAAAGAAACAAAGAAAGAAAGAAAGGAAGGAAGGAAGGAAGGAAGAAGGGGGAGGGAAGAAAGAAAGAAAGAAAAAGAGAGAGAGAGAGAGAGAGAGAGAGAGAGAGAGAGAGAGAAAGAAAGAAAGAAAGAAAGAAAGAAAGAAAGAAAGAAAGAAAGAAAGAACGAACAAATTTCTTCACACACCAGCACGTGCCTCTCAGGGCCTCTCACCATGACCACTGTCCACTCACACTGGTACCTACTGTCCTGACCCCCTGTTTCCTATTCTAAACCATCCAAAAATCCTCTGGGCACCCCTCCTGGGAAGCCACCAGCCCCCCACCCCCACCCCGTGTGTGACTTGTCTCTTGTTCTGACAGCTGTGTGCAGAGCGAGATCCCGGTCCCTTCCCCCCAAGCACGGCCCTTTCTTTGGTCATCCACCTTACATGAAGGACGCAGCTGCCACATTTGGTTTTGTGCACAGAGAGATCCCGGTTCCAGTGCCTCACACTGCATCTCCCCGCAGCCCCCCGCCCTCCCGGGCAGACACTTCCTCACCTGGAAGCCAGAAAAGCAGCAGCAACAGTGTGGGCAGCCACACAGCTGAGGCCCATTGGGTCATTTCTCCCACACATGGGTCACCCACCGGCAGGCAGGCCACGGCTGGACGCTCCACGGTTCAGTCCCGCTGGGGGACGGCCAGTCTCTGAGACGCCCACTTCTGCTTTTCTTTGTGTCTAGCTGTTTTGCTTCTGACTTTTCTCAGTTCTGTTCCTGGAGCTACGGGGAAACTAAAAGAATCGGAAGGAGCAGAGGAGAGCTGAGGAAGCCCTGGTGAGGCACGGAACTCATGACTGCCAGGCTGCCAGGACAGCCTGATGACCCCCGCTTGCGTCTGGCTCAGGGGGCAGGACTAGGCTTCATTCTGACTGGCACCGGGCCGCTTCTCATTTCCTTGTGGGTAGGATGGAAGCTTTCAGGCCTGCTGGCCCTGCCTGGGTGCCCACTGTGAAGCCTTCCTGGGAGCTCTAGGCCTGGACCCCCCAAAATTCCTGAATGGGGTTCCTGGCGTTGGAAAATGTGTCTTCCATTTGACCAGGGGCTCTCCAGGCTGTGACGCTCTTTCTTGTGTAGCACCATTGAACCTGAGCAAGGAGCCAGACAACCTGCAGATCTCCCTCTTTCTCTTTTGTCCACGGAGACACCAAACATGCACACAGGGGTCCTGTGATCCCTTCCAGCTTGTACAGAATGGCACGAAAGCCCAGGAAACTCTGACCTTAGTGTAAAACAGGCCACCCAATAGCTAGTTATTATACTACATTAATCATATATTAATAGTAGCTATTAAAGTCACAGGCAGTCCTATGCCAATGATGAGGTCCCGAGAGCACCCTCCCTTTCAGATCTTCCTCAGCATCTCCTGCTTTCCTCCTCTTGCTACAAATGCCCCCTGAAAGACACTTGCTAGTTACACTGTTAAATGGGTGGAAGGCAAAGCTTGGTGATCCTGAGGAAATTTCTCTGATGGCCAGGTACAGGGACACACCCCTGTTATCCAACTATTCTGGAGGCTGAGGCAGGAGCATTGCTTGAACCCACAAGTCTGGAAAGACTGTTTCAACAACAAGAAAATACACCATTCTATGATAGTAATGGCATCATAAGTCAACTAAAGATCATTATGAAACTTTGTGTTCTAGATACTCGACTTGGTCAATGTTTCTTTGTTGTGAAGAGACACCATGACCACAGCAACAAGTCTTATTTTTAAAAAAAAAGCATTTAGGGCTGATGAGATGGCTCTGCGGGTAAGAGCACCCCTGCTCTTCTGAAGGTCCTGAGTTCAAATCCCAGAAACCACATGGTGGCTCACAACCACCCATGATGAGATCTGACGCCCTCTTCTGATGTGTCTGAAGACAGCTACAGTGTACTTAATAAATAAATCTTTGGGCTGGAGGGAGCAGGGACTGAGGGAGCGGGGTCTATTGGAGTGAGTGGGGTTGACTAGAGCGAGCAGAGGTCAATTCCCAACAGCCAGATGAAGGCTCACGACTATGTGTACAGCTACAGTGTGTACTCATATACATAAAATAAATAAATCTTTTTTTTAAAAAAAAAAGCATTTAAGTGGACCTGGCTTACAATTCCATAGGTTTAGTCCATTGCCATCGTGACGGTAAGCATGGTGGCCTGCAGGTAGACATGGCCCTGGAGAAGGAACTGAGAGTTCTACATGCAGATCAGCAGGCAGCAGGAAGAGAGACACTGTTATTGGTTTGGGCATTTGAAGCCCGAAAGCCTACCCCTGGAGACAATTTTCCTCAGTGAGGCCACACCTCCTAATCCTTTCAAATAGTGCCACTCCCTGGTGACCAAGTATTCAAATCTAAGAGCCTATAGGGGGTCATTCTTTTTCAAACCACCATGATACTTTTAAAATTAAAAACAAACAAACCACAAATATTAAACTGGACATGGTGTGCACGCCTTTAATCCCAGCACTCAGGAGGCAGAGGAAGGAGGATTTCTGTGAGGTCGGCCTGGCCTACAGAGTGCATTCCCAGATAGCCAGAGCTACATAATGTGACCCTATCTCAAAAACTGAAATAATAAACACCTGTATTTATGTGTATGTGTGTGCCTGTCTGTCTGTCTGTGTGTATGCCATAAAGTGCAGTGCTTTCAGGGGCCAGAAAAGGGTGCCAGGTGCTCTGCAGTTGGATTTACAGATAGTTTTTTTTTTCCCTGTTCTGTTCAGGTTTGTTTTGTTTAGCTTACGCTTGCAGGTCACAGTCCATCACTAAGGGAAGTCAGGGTAGGAACCGAAGCAGAAACCATGGGAAAACACTGCATCATACTGACTGGTTCCCAGGCTTACATTCAGCTAGCTAGCTCACACAACTCAAGGCCACCTACCCAGGGATGGTGCCATTGACAAACGGATGGGCCCTCCCACATCAATCAAAACCAAGACAATTCCTCACAGACATGACCGTCTGCCAGCCGTATCTGGGCAATCCCCAGTTGTGACTCCCTCAGATGAACACTCTGGGGTGGGTCAAGCTGACGTCTGAAGGTGACACTTTGACTGTTGATCTTGTACTGAACATGAACACTTAGGAGAGGAGTCTTCATTTGTGGCTTGCACAGCGTGCTCACTGTAATTCACAGAAATGTGGTTGGTTGGTTGGTTTGTTATCCTGTAGATGTCCTATGATATAAATGGTACTGCTGTGGGCTTGAACACCCAGACTAGACAGAGAATAAGGAGCCAAGTCTCTCGTGTGACTGGTTGGCTTGCTTCTGAGTGACATTGAGCAAAACCCTTAGCTTGTAAGCTGTGACGGTACAGACCCATAGTCCCAGCTCTAGGAGACTGAGGCAGGAGGATCGAGTGTTCAAAGTCATCCTTGACTACTAGAGAGTCTGAGGCTAGCCCATAGTAGTAAGATCCAGACTCACAGGGGAACTAGAAGGGGGGGGTGATACCTAGTGGGAAATTTCTCCTCCTCAAAAGAGAAGGGAGGAGGGAGCAATGGGGGAGGTTCTGTGTGAGGGTGTACTGGGAGGAGGGGGGCTGATATTGGAATGTAAAGTGAATGAATGGATGGATGAATGAATGAATGAATGAATGAGTTAGTTAATTAATTAATTAATTAAGATGCAGACCTGAGAAGGAGGTGGGGGTGCTGGGACTATGACCCAGTGGATAAATGCTTATTATACAAGCATGAACATCTGAGTTTGATATTTTTACCCCCAGAACCTGGTAAAAGTCTGGACATGGTAATACCATAAGAAATAAATCTCGGGGCTGGTGAGATGGCTCAGCGGGTAAGAGCACCCGACTGCTCTTCCAAAGGTGCAGAGTTCAAATCCCAGCAACCACATGGTAGCTCACAACCATCCTTAGCAAGATCTGACCCCCTCTTCTGGAGTGTCTGAAGACAGTTACAGTGTACTTACTTAAAATAAATAAATAAATCTTTAAAAAAAAAATAAGAAAAGAAATAAATCTCGCCAGGCAGTGGTGGTGCACACCTTTAATCCCAGCAATTTCTGAGTTCGAGGCCAGCCTGGTCTACAAAGTGAGTTCCAGGACAGCCAGGGCTATACAGAGAAACCCTGTCTCAAAAAAACCAAAAAGAAAAAAAAAAGGAAAGGAAAGGAAAGGAAAGGAAAGGAAAGGAAAGGAAAGGAAAGGAAAGGAAAGATCTCAATGGTCCACTCTCGGTATGAGGCATGCCCAGAGCTCATCGACAAGCCACAGGTAAGCAGGTGAAGCTAGACTCCTCCTTCCCCCGGCTGGTGGACAGTGCCTCCTTGTCTCAGGACTCTGAGAGATGGGAAGTGGCCAGGGGAACAAGCCCAGAATTAGAACCGGAGGCAGTCTCATGTCCCCAGACAGTCATTTTGGGTCAGATTTGCATCCTGACCCAAAAGCTTGGGGAGCTTGAGAAGGGGGCTATGCTCCAAGAGTGTGACGATTGTAACTGTCTAAAGTAGCAGCCTAGGGAAAAGTGGGCTGGAACTCCTCACAACTGGGGACTTTAGAAACCACTGTCTTAGCTGGGAGGTGGTGTACACCTTTAGGAGGCAGAGGCAGGTGGAGCTCCAAATTCGAGGCCAGCCTGGTTTACAGAGCAAGTTCCAGGACAGTCAGGGATGAGAGATACACAGAGAAGTGTTGGGTCCTGCCTTTTACAGGGACGCCGGAGTACAGCAGCTGGAGCGCACCAGACCAGCCGGAACACAGCGTCCTCGAACCGCCCACCGCCG
>NC_034603.1:82083121-82107815 GCF_900095145.1 Mus pahari | reverse complement strand
GGGAGGGAGGGAGGGAGGGAGGGAGGGAGGGAGGAGCCACTATCATGGAGGATCAGTGCACCAGCCACCTTTTACCTTTTCTCCATGCTGACGCCCCTTTCTATAGAAAAAAAGGCACTTCACTTTCACTAGTCATTTTAATTGACTAAAGAGTGGAGGTGGAGGTCTTGTTTCCCATAACACATACTTCAACCACTAGTGCTGAGGGCAGGGATGTTATAAACCCAGAAGGACCGCTGGGGCTTGCTGGCCGACCATCTCGTCAAAAAAGGGTGAGTTCCAGGATCAGTGAGAGACACTGTCTCAAGGGAATCATGTGCAGAGCAACAGGGGAAGACCCTGGGCATCCTCCTCTGGCCTTCAACACACAAACACAGGTATGCACGCCTGTTCACACTCAGAACCTGTGGTTTATGTCAGCTACAGCAGCCCATCTGTGGGCATGAGCTGTGTATCGATTATGAGACCCCGTGAACATGACTGTCACCTACTGGCCTAGACTCTTCCCAAGCGAAAGTGTCTCTGCTTTTAGTAAACAGACAATAGGAAAGTTAGATCCAGTGGGGAGGAGCATACATTGTCAATCATCCCCAGGAAGTTATTTTCCTTGGAACAGAGAGAAACCTTGAAGCACTGCAAAGAGGAGCTGATCCAAGCCCATCCCCAGCACTTCTATCCCATCAAACAACCCTGCCAAGAAGCCCAAAGGCAGACTCATAATGATGGAAAATCACCACAGGACATTAAGGTACTGAGGAATCAACACTCCTTCACAAGCTCCCATCACTGCACCACATGTTGGAAGAGGAACTCAGGACCATAGGGCTAAGCCATTACTTAGGGAGCCAGTTCTCACATCTGGCTCAGAATGGATGAGAGGTGGATGCCATTGGGAAGGGAACTGAGGTGATGGATTGGGGCCACTGACTCCTGTACATTGGAAGCCCCCAGAGAAGATGGGTAAAGGTCTTCTTGTGTTGCTGTTTCTCAAGGCTGAGTGTGGCTGCCATCTTGAATTATCGTGACTGTAACATACCTGCCCGAGACCCTCAGCCAGCACCCTTCGCAGAGGGATGGGCAGGCTCATAAGCCTTCACCGTAGCCTTCCTCCTTGGTTATATAAGAGGAAATACTTCTCCGGGTCTTTTCCTGGTATGTCTGTTTTAAGTTTTGTCAGTTGTCCAGGGCTTCTTTTCTTGTGTTATCTGAGGTCTGGGTGGGACTCCTCAGTGGTATAGTTGCCTGTAAGTCACCCAGGAGAACTTCCCCCATGGTCTCACATCTTTGAGTCACCCATACCTCCGTAAGTAACCACAAGAAATTCACTGGCTCACCATGCTAGACTTGACAGAATTCTTTAGGGGGGGGGTCTATTGGTGTACTCTCTACCCCTGGAATGGGGTGCTTTCCCACCCATCTCTCTCTGGAGTGAACAAGCCTTTCTTTGCATATACCCAAGGATTCAGGGGATGGCTTTGAGCCTCTGACTGTTCCAGTGAAAGTCAGGGGCTGGGCCCCAGGCAAGCATTGGGAAACAGGAAGCGGGCCTGTGTGGTTGTAATTCCCATGGCAGGAAGAAAAGCTCTGTGGCTATGTGAGTATCTAAGAAAAGCAGAAGGAGCGGACTTCCTTGTACATCCCAACACCCAAGTGCTTCTGCTGTGATCCAATGTATGCGACTTGGGACATGCAATACAGGGCAAAGATCCAGGCTACACATGACAAGCTGGTAAAGAAGAGGCTCCACTGGGGAGAGCCTGAAGACTGGGAATTTCTGGTTTCCCTTCAGCGGCCAAGGTCACTCTACAAGCATCTGCCCTGGCTTGCCCCTTTTAGACCTCTGGGCATTTCTTTGTCCCACCACCCTGCCCATCTCTGGGGAATTAACCTTGGCTGCCAAATCCTTAAGGGGCCCAGACAACTTGAACTCATGTCCAGTGTGTCCCTTGGCCCCCAGCCACAGTACACCAGCTGGTCATCATGGCCATAATGTGTCCCTCCAAGCCCTGGGTATCAGGATGACAGGGAAGAACAGGAACACATAGGCCAGCAGATGGGTAAGGATGTATAACTACTTGTCTTTTTTGGGGGGACAAAGGCAACTTCAGCAGGGATTGGCTCATAGCATGAAGGCACAGGACATCCATGTAAGAAGTCGCCGGCTAAGTCCCTGAGACTGTCCACTTGAGCAATGTCACTTTGCTCCTCAAGGGTTCAGAGTTAGGTGGTCTGTGTACCTGGACATAGGTTGGTGACAGCCTCCAGCCACCTATCAACCCTCCCTTACACGCACACGCACACACACACATACACATAACCTAAGATGCACAAAGACGGCAGTATCCAAAAGAATGGCCGCCCCCAGCACTGACCTCACATTGCCTCTGAGTCATGGATAGTTGTCAGGACTCCCTCCACAGAATGGGTAGAAGGTAAAAAGTCAGAGAGGGCCACCTTCCCCTGGGGAGATCCCCCAACTGTGACAATGGGGCGTCTTTGAAGGGAAGGGAAGGGAAGAGTGGAGCTGGGAGCTGTGTGTGTGTGTGTGTGTGTGTGTGTGTGTGTGTGTGTGAGGGAGGGGGCCTCACTCAGATTTCTCATAGGCAAAATAGAAGCTCTACTCACTCTGCCTTCTTCATGAGTCTTTGGGGAGCGGAAAAAAGGAAACCAGAGGGGTGTGATAGCAAATGCCTAAAGCTCAGGACACTGAGACAGGAGGATCACAAGTTTGAAGCCAGCTATACACTTATGTTTATCTCTCCTCAAACTCAGAGGGACAGATGACTGACTTGCAAAATTCCATATCTATCATATTAACCCAAATTCCCCTGCCAAGACTCCCTGGAAAATAGACCACACAGGGCCTGGGAGACTGGCTGGAAGAAAGCATCAGGGAGCACCTAAGCTGATGTCCGAGGAGCACGGGGAGGGAGCACCTAAGCTGATGTCCGAGGAGTACAGTGGACAGACTGGCTAGTGGAGGCCCAGGGGAGGAAAATAGAAAGTCTCATAGGAAATGACTGTCGTAGCCCAGGGCCTCGGCATTATGGCAACCACTGCTATTTCCTCCTTTCCTACCTGAGGGAAGACACCACCCAAAGGCAAACTCTCTCTTGTCATCCCTTGTCCCTGATCTGGTTGGAGTCAGGAAGGATGGATGACCTTGAACTTCTGATCTTCCTGCCTCCGCCCTCTGGGATTAGGTGCTGGGGTTAGGTGGGCACTACCATGCCCAGTTTTATGAGGTGCTAAGGCTGCATCCTAGAGCTTTGTGCATGGTGGGTAAGCTCTCTCCCAACCTAGCTACATCTCCAACCCTGTGGCTAAATGTTTAAAAGCTAAATCACATAAGAGACACATTCCCCAGCTCTCCCCAAACTGGCTGCATCCTGTTCTCTTTTCTGAGGTTGCAGAAAGCCACCACCGTGGCCAACAGAGTAACGATCCACAGGAAGTAAGAAGCTAGGTCGGCGCAACATGACTCAGTAGACAGGGTTGGTTCAAGCTTCAGGAGTCTAATCCTGAGTAGCTTATTTTGGGCATATTCAAGTACAGCACAATATGGTGAACATTTTCCTGGTGATGATTAATTCAACCCTGTGTGTACTATAATGCAAGATGTGGCTACAATGAACTCTCTGAAAAGTCCATGTGACATTTTCCATAGAGATGGGTTCTATAGATTGACTGCATGTGATACCTTCAATAAAGACAGGCTCTATAGATTGACAAGCTCTTGATAAGGGTCTGGGAGAGGAGCTGGTACGGTCTTCTTTCTTTTAAAGTAACAAGGCTATTAACCACACCTGCCCCAGGCTTCTGGGTGGAAAACAAATTATACATGCCTCCCTTTGAAAAGTCAACCCTGCGTGTTTAACATTCTTCATTCCCCTAAGGCTTATCTGCGAGCACAAGGACCCCTGTACTTCCCACAGGGCTGGATAAGCCAAGTACCAAAACCATTAAAATCCTCAAGGAAGGAACCGAACTCCTAACTCTCCAGTCAGGAGGCAGTGCAGCCAGCCTTGAGGGGCTGCTTCTCAGTGGAACCCAGGGAAGTACTGACTGGGGCTGGCCTGGCTCAAGTCCTTCGCGCTTTACCCCTTGCCACCTGTCTGCCTCCATCTGAGCGCTCTCTCTCTCTCTCTCTCTCTCTCTCTCTCTCTCTCTCTCTCTCTCTCTCTCTCTCTTCCTTGGCAGAGCAAACTCCTTTTAGATCGCCACCAACCAACCAAAGCACCAGGCCACCAAAGCCCAACTTGAAGACGCTGAGGGGTCACTTATAGGAGCCTCTGTGACCCCAAAACAGTCACATCACTGGAAAGGATCTTAGAGGACTTTCCCATGGCTGCATAGATGGAGCCCCTACCCCTTGCCTGCTTCACTTAGACTTTCCCTGTCTGCACACTCTAGCTCCTCCAGAGACCACCAGGTCATATGCAATTCGGGAAGAATTAAACCCAAATGGCTGGAAATGAAGGCCAATGACCCTACACCTACACACACACACACACACACACACACACACACACACATACATACACACACACACTTCTATGAAGAAATATCAGCCATTAATATCTCAATGTTTTTAAATCTTATTCATTATTTTTTTTAAGACAGTGTCTTACTATGTAGCCCTGGCCAGCCTGAAACTCACCGTGTAAATTGGGTTGGCCCTAAACTCAGATCCACCTGCCTCTGCTTCCCAAGGGCTGGGACTGAAAGTATTCTCCAGAACAGCTGGCTAACAGCCTCCTCTTGAGAGTCTCTTACAATACTCATAGCTGCTGTGAAGACAGCTGCTGTTATATGCAGAAGATCACATGGTTCAGCACCATCCCAGGTGTGGACCTAAAGATTCGGGGAGGAGGAAGAGAATGAACAGGAACTGGACCTGAACATAGAGGCTGGGGTAGACCAGATGGCTAAACTCAGACAAATGGTAGAGTGAGCATTACCTGGGAGATCTATCTGTTCCCACATGATCCCCAGGGGAGCCAGGACCAATGACTACAATTCAGGACATGGCCACTGGCTGTGGAGTCTGCACAGTCCACAGCTCAATAGAAAAGAGACTTCTGCAGCGTGGTCATAGTGCAGGCCTTTAATATCCTAGCACTCGGAGGCAGAGGCAGGCAGATATCTATGAGTGTGAGGCCAGCTTGGTCTGGAGTGAGTTCCAGGATAGCCAAAGAAAACCTCAAAACACAAACAAACAGAAGAAAAGGAGGAGGAGGAGGAAGAGGAGGAAAAAGATGAGGAAAGGAAGGAAGGAAAGAAAAAAGAAAGATAAAAAACAAAAAGAAAAGAACAAAAGAGGGTTCTGCCAGATGTGGGAGAGCAGGAGGAAGGGGAAGGGGAGAAGAGAAGGGGAGAGGAAAGGAAGGGGAAGGGGAGGAGAAGGGAAGGGGAAGGGAAGGAAAGGGGCTTTTCTTGGGCCCTAAGAAGATCCCAGAAAGCCACAAGCAGTCCTTGTCGCCATCTGCTGGTCACCCCTGAGAAAGCAGAAACTTTTGTATAGGAACTGCAGGGGTATCCAGGGGTATAGCATTGATGACCCCAGCATCCTCCACTCCCAGCTCCTTCCTGACCCCAGGAGCATCAAACATGGAAAGAGGACCTGAGACCTCCTGAAAGGCAGCTAAGGAAGGAGATGTGAGAGGAGTCTTACAGAGCCCAGCCAGAAGGGAGCTGGAACACTGAGGTCTCTCTGAGTGACCCTGAGATACACTTGGAGTCTCTCAGGTCCCAGCCTAGCAACCAGTGAAACCAGGGCTACTTGGGTCTCTGTGACCCACCTGATGCCCTCTGGGGTGAGCAGAGCATTGGGCTGTCTTGCCTGCTGGACTGCTTCGGAAGAAGGGAGGGGTTGGGCTGCAGGTGCAGCACAGAAGGACACCTGCTCATCTGCCTGGGGGCCTGAGAAGGCAAATGAAGGAAGTGGGCCACACTGCCCTGCCCCCCAGGCAAGACTTGATTTGGTCTTTCCCTATAAACTGGGTTCTGGGTCCAATACCTAACATCCTAAGGCTCGCAGCTTACAGGAATACTCACTCCTTAAGGATGTGTTTGGGGGGTTGGAGAGACAGCTTGGCAGTTAGGAACAGTAGCTACTCTTCCAAAGTGCCTGGGTTCAATTCCCAACACCTACATGGCAGTTCACAACTGTCTGTAACTCTATTTCTAGGGGACCCAACACCTTCACACAGATATATGTACATGCAGGCAAAATGCTAATGCACATAAAATAAAAATAAATCTAAAATACGAGAGGGGGGAGAATATGTGTTTGGCTGCAGGATAAGGGGGGCCAAGGAATCAACTTTAAGCGCTGCTAAGGTTTCCCACTTTCAGAATGGAGAAGTGGCCCAGCTGGGCAGGGCTCTGTCGGGCAAAGCAGAACTCCACTTCCCAGTCTCACTGACCACACTGGCAACAACCCAAATCCAGATTCACTTTTGCATCCTTTGGGGAGCCCTAAAAAGCATCTGTGCCCAGGGCTGGAGAGATGGCTCAGTGTTAAGAGCACTGGTTGCTCTTACAGAGGTCCCGAGTTCAATCCCCAGCAACTACATGGTGGCTCACAACCATCTGTAACAGGATTTGATTCCCTCTTCTGGTGTACAAGAAAACAGAGCATTCATATACATAAAATAAATATATAAATTAAAAAAAATCTGTACCCAACCAGGTACAGAGTGGTAATTCCAGCAGCACTCAGAAGGCTGAGACAGGAGAGCCATGAGCTCAAGACCAGCTGGGGCTGCCTAGTACAAGTTCTAGGCCAACATGGGCTCCAAGAAATAAAACAAAACAACAAAAATAAGCGTCTAGCATTTTCCCAGGCGTATGGTGCACACCTATAATCCTAGCATTTGGGAGTTGGAGCTAGGAAGATCAAGAGTTCAAGGCCATCCTCTGCTACATAGCAAGTGTGAAACCATCACACACAATCACAAGGGCATTTCTCCTTTGGATTCCTTTGCACTCTTGGAAGTTATTTTCTCCTTTTTTCTGAACAAGTATTTGTTCTGTTTTTGGAGAGAGGGGGGAGGGGGAGGAGGAGGAGGAGAAGGAGGAGAAGGAGAAGGAAGAAGAAGAAGAAGAAAGTAAGCAGGAAAACCATTCATACCTGGGCCAGTCCCCACGCAAATCACCTTAGGAACTGCTCCTGGAGACTCTGACCTAATGGTTGTTCATGCCTGGGGGTGGGGCCTGTGGTGTGGGGGCGGGGCGGGGCGGGGCCTGTGGAGAGTAAGGGGGTTTCGAGTGGGACTCCTCGAACTCAGTTGTTAGTTCTAAGGCAGGGATCCCTCTCACTACCAGATCACCAAAATTCTCTCCACAGAAGGCTGAGGTCCCTAGAGGGAGGGTTTCACATGACAAAAATGTCTGAGCTTGTGGGACCTGGTGTACCAGCTACACCTTGGAACTACCGACAGGGTCAAGAGGCTAGTTCTAAAAATGGATAAACCAAAAAATGAAAGAAAAGGGATAGAAGGCATAGCCTAGGTTTTGGGGGTTTGCTTGACATGGTCTCACTATGTATTCCTGTCTGGAACTTAATTTGTAGACCAGGCTGGCCTCACACTCACATAGATGCACCTGACTTTGCCTCCTGAGCGCTGGGATTAAAGACCTGCACCACCACACCCAGCATAGCCTAGGATTTTGAATCCCACCTGGTTTTGAATAAGCTGTGTGACCTTGGCTGAGTCTCTAACCTCCCTGAACTTCTGCTTTTCCTCCTACAATAATGAAGCTCTGTCTATAGTAACCATAGTCCAAAAGGGTTTGTGGTTATTGCTATCTCTATTGCCTTTATTTATTTATAATTATTTAGTATGTGTGGTATGTACAGGTGTGTATGGTCATGTGCATGTGAACATGTGAATGCACATGTGTATTCAGGTGCGCGTGTTTGAGTGTGTGTGTGTGTGTGTGTGTGTGTGTGTGTGTTTGTGTGTGTGCATGTGTCTTAGTGGGCTTTGCCATCTGTAATCTCAGGATTTTCCACCTGTCCACTTTGTTTACTAAAATCACGATTCCGAGACGTCTTAAATATTTACAAATACCTAGGCTAAAGCTTCTCATGCTCTCTAACTAGCTCCTAACTGAATAACCCACTTATCCCACTCCATGTAAAGCGCATGCCCAGTTACCTTTGCTCAGGTTGCATGCGTCCGTCCTCCTTAGGGTTCCCTGGGGCGAATCCTCCCATGAGCTTCTATGCCAGAACCCTTTCTTCCTACCGGAACTCCCACCTCCTATTTCCTGCCTCGGCTATAGGCCAATCGGCTCTTTACTGGTAGGTGAATGCTTTCTCACACTGCATAAGAGATCATCTCTGTATGTTTGTTTGTGTCTTTGAGACAGGGTTTCTCTGTGCAGTCTTGGCTGTCCTGGAACTCGCTCTGTAGGCTAGGTTGGCCTTGAACTCACCGAGTTCTACCTGCTTTTGCCTCGTGAATACTGAGTTCAAAGGTTTGTGCCACCCCGATGGGCTACCACGCCTACATTTTTATGTGGGCTGGGGATGGAGTTTGTTTTTCATGCTTGTTTGGTGAGCACTTTAGCAGCTGGGTCATCTCCTAACCCCTTCCATGGCCTTCAGTGCATAGTTTCCCACCCCCCACCCCCCATGTTTACAGAGGTATGTGCAGTGGATCACAGTGAATGCCTCACCTTACCTGTTCAAAGTGAATGGAGCCTCCTCCTTCCCCTCACTCTCTTGATCATCTGACCCCACACTTGGACTTCTGCAGGACACATCCCTGCAGAGCTACTGATCTAGCCTGAATCTGAGTGCCTCCACCAGGTGGCACTTGATACTCAACCTTGCTTATTTGTTTAACAAATATTTCATGGCTTCCCCTGTTATGCCAGGCTCTGGGGGCCCAAAGATGGGATCGGGATTGTGGAGATAAAAATACAGCAACTTCTCCTTTCCAGGAGTCCGAGGTGCAGTAGGAAACATGTAAACAAAGACAAGGGGGTAAAAGATTCCCTTAAAAGGTGAAAATTGCTGCTAAAATCAGAGCCCAGATCCCAGTGACCCAGTGAATCACTGACTACCGCTTTCCATCTATGTGACACAGGAGAGTGGCAGGCAAGTGACCCAGAGGTGCTAGACCCCAGCCCTGCACCTTTGCCCTACTTGATCTCTGTCCCCTCGAGGAACTCTAGAGGACAATAAACAGGATCTCTTGAAGATTGCTGAGGTAGGGCCGCTTAGCTTTAGACCGCTTGCCTTGGGCGCACAGCTCACTGACTCCCATCCTGGACACTACGTACACTGGGAATGTCAGTACATACTGCTAATCCCAGCACTCGGGAGATGGAAGCCAAAAGATCAGAAGTTTCCAGGTCGTCTTTGCATTCGTGGCTACATATAATGAGTTCCAGGCCAGCCTAGGATGCTTAAGACCCTGTCTCATGAACAAACAAACACACAAATAAATAAATAAATAAATAAATATTTTTTAAAATCCGGCGTGTTCCTACACACAGCCTTAGGTTGTCTGGCCCTTTTTTACTCCACAAATGAACCCCCCCACTCCACCCCCACTCCCAAAGATGAGTCCTTTTTCAAGGCTTCCTGTAACTTTGTTGTTGGGTTATTTTAGGTTTGTGTGTGTGTGTGTGTGTGTGTGTGTGTGTGTGTGTGTGTGTGTGTATGCACGCACGCGTGTGTGTACCAGAATCTGCAAAGGCTACGTGATCCGGCATAAGATCACATAGAGCTGGAGTTACAGATGGCCCTGACCTCATGTGGGAGCTGAGAACCAGACACTCACAAGAGCAATCTTAACTGCTGAGTCACCCTTCTTCAGCCAGCCTCCTCTTCTCTTTGAGACAGTGGCCCATTCCCACCTTGTCCTCTGCACGTGCAGCAAGTGCTTTTAACCACTGAGCCATTCATTTCCCCAGCCCCAAGCACCCAAGCTGCCCTTCCCTTTGATCTGGGTTCCATTCCCAGCACCCACCTGTAACCAACCACCTGTAACCAGTTGCAGGGAATCCAAAGCCTCTGGCCTTCAGGGGCACTGAATGCGCATGTCCTTCCTCATACACAAACCCATACATACACACATAGCTAAAAGTAATAAAACCCTTTTTAAAACTGGTGATTTAGAGCTGGGGTGGGCGGGGTTTGTGCCCTTGCCTCACAGGTTCAAGGCCTTGCCTTCTACCCCAGGCACCTCAGTGAATTAGGAAATCAAATTCATGGTTCGTTTTTCACAGTGGAAATAGAGAAAGAAAGGGGAGGAAAGGAAAGACTGGGTAGAAAAAACAGCCAGGCAGTAAAAGTCACTGCACCCCAACCCCCACACACGGGAACCTGAACTTTATTTCCCCAACTTTCTTATCCAGAGTCCTTTTATGCAAATAAGGGCATCTGAATATGGGGGTGTTGGTATAAGCGGGCTACTAATACCATCTGCTTTGCGCCTGGGATTGGTGTCTCCTGAAAAGTTCTTTGCATGTAGGGTAGAGCTCCAGACTGATAGCATCCTGCCCACCCACCCCCACCCCCGTGTCCCCACCCCTACTCAGGTGAGCCTTCCCTATAGGTATCTGGTGCAGGAGCTGGGAGGGAATCTGCCCGGGCTTCAAGTGTGTGTGTGTGTGTGTGTGTGTGTGTGTGTGTTGGGTCCATTTATCCCTCTGAGAGTCTTAAGTCTGGACTGTGCTCAGTCAAGTGTGTGGCCTGCCCCCAGCTGTGACCTGCAGCTGGCCACCTGCTACCCAGACTCTCCCTTGACCTTGGGCCCTGACTGTGGGGTCTTTCTGGTGCCCCAGATCCCCTGATCCTGTGTACAGCAAACAGACTCCTGTGCCCGGCATTCTCGTTCCAAGATAGCTCAGCTCACTTGGCAGTAAGTAGTGAGCTGGCGATCACGTGTTGCCTGTGCCCTTCCCCAGAGAAGCAGCCCAGAACGCAAACAAAATCTGGGACTATGTGGATTCCCAGGGCCCGGGGAAGGATGGCTGAGGCCCCCTGTAACTCCCTAGGGAACCAGACCTCAGCCCATGGTGGGACAATCAATTCTAACCAACAATTGCCACATTCCCCAAGCATTTTTGGTTGTCACAACCTGGGACCTGGAGATCCTAGCATCTAGCTGACAAAGGGTCCCACTTAGCATCTACCACACACAGCTCCCAACAAAAGAATAGCTTCCTTCCCAAATGTCAGTAGCACCAGGCTAAGGAGACTTTCCCCTGAAGCCCAACTAAGACAGTGGAGGGGCTCCCTCCCCAGGCTGGATGGTCTAGGCATCTGCCCAGGGGCTCCCTCCCCAGGCTGGATGGTCCAGGCATCTGCCCTCTTTGCTGATAGAGACTTGCTTCCTTGAACTAGGCTGAGGCAGACATGAGCCTGGGCTGGTGGAGCGGATGGGGCAGAGACTTCTGCACCAGATCCCTATAGGTGAGGCTAGCAGAGCAGGGTGGGAGCACTGTGGCCTGCCCCCAGTAACCCCAACACCCCTACCCATCCCCCTCCCCATCCTCACCCAGAGTTGGGCAGGCCCAGAGACAAGTTAGGGGCAGTTGGTGATGGCTGGTTGGCGCTCAGGGGGATCGACTACAGAGTGTCGGGGTGGGGCTTAGGTGAGAATAGAAGGCGGTCCCTACATGGAGAGTGACAACTGAGCTCCAGATGTTCAGACCCACTTCCCTTCAGCCCAAAACATACACCCCAGGAGCCTAGGACAGAGTTGAGGTGTTTGTGGTGGGAAAGGGAGGCACAGGATCTCCTGAGCCCAGAGCCCCGGAGTTCTGGCAAGGTTGGGACCTCTGGATTGTGACTCAGTGTGAAACCTTCCCAGGTCCCCACCCCTTGCACCCTCAAAGTGCCCTGGGAGGGTGATGTGAACTTCTGCCTCTTTATGGACACTTCAGGGTGCATCTCCTCCTCTCCCTGGCTTGGGGGGACCTGCAGGCAGACAGCTGGCTAGGATGAGCCTCCTAACCGCCTCAGCTCCTCTGTGGAAGGTAAAAACCCTGCAGTGACCTTTCATCTGGCTAGTTCTACTGCAGACCTCGGGCAGAGACTGCTGTATCTTCCCAACTCCAACCCAGACAGAGCAGGACAGTCAGGCCACACCATGAGGATGCCCTGTGGCCCAGAGTTACTACCATTCTGGAATGGTCGGTTGAAGCCTCCATAACTTCTTCAGAGCTCTGGTCTCTCCTTGTAAAGAGGAGGAGCAACAGTCACTCCTCTTGATACACCTATGGGTACTTGGGGGACAGTTGTCTGGTCCCAGCCCTCCAGCCTGGCTACTTGGATTTCCTGTGCAAGTAGGCCACCCACCAAGACATTTTCCTCCCTGATAAGTCTAGGGAGGACATACTTGAGTGCTATGCTTGAATGTGATTTTTGTGTGAGTGCTCTTCAGTGTAGCCAAAGGTTGTCACTCCTATTTTACAGATGAGCAGAGACTGGGGGGGAGGGGGAGCAGAGACTAGGGGAAGGTGAAAAGGACTGTGGAAGGCCACAGATAGTAATCAACCTTTGATCTCTACACAGCTATAGATCTCTCCACTCCGAGGTCACTTCCTGCTACAAGGCTAATTGAGTCTCTTCGAGAGTGTCGGTCTCAAAGAGCCCCCCCCGCCCCATTACTAACACCCCAATGGGACCCACCACCCCCACTGCCGGCTATTAACAGATACCTTTCCTCAACGAGGATGAGGTCAGAGCCCCACAGGGCCCAAGGAGGATGAAGTCAGAGCTCTCTGGCTGGTGCAGATGCTAAATAATTCATGCTGCTGCTGTAAACGGGGCTGTAGCTTCCTGGAGGACCCAGCCCTGAGACAGCAGGCAGGAAGTCTGCTTAGCAGCCCCCTGAGCACAACCTTGGCATGCCCTCTGCAGAGCCTGGGGGCGCAGGGTGCTGGTCTTAGTGAGAATGTTGGTTGGTGCCTGTGCAGTGACAGCTGGGCAAGCCAACCAACCTTTCTGTGTCTTGCTTTCCTCAGCCAAGAGCTGAAGTGCTGCTGCTGAACAAGTACAATGGGCCACAGGAGCAAGCTGGGTGTGGCCATGACAGGGCCCCCAGGCCTGGGGCAGCTGTCTGTGATCATCTCTGGCCCAGCATGCCTTCCTGTGAACAAAGCATTTTAAGGAAGATGAAACGGTCTGTGCCCTGCCTCCCAACCATGCCAGGCATAGCTGGGTAGTTATCTGAGGGTGTCCCCTTTCCCACCGTACCCCTCCTACATCTCATGTGGGAACCGTTTGTCTCTCTGCCTGGCTGGTTAAGAATTCAATGTTTGTTTGGTTGTTTCTTCTATGTAGTCCCGGCTGGCCTGGAACTCACAAAGATCTGCCTGCCTGTCTTCCAAAATGCTTAAAGGCTTGCAACAGTGTATCCAACTGAGAATTCACAGGCCTGGTTTTCTCCCTTAAAGTCTCTAACAGAGAGAAGTTAGTTGCAATCAAACAGCTACTGTAGCGAGACTGGGGGGGGGGGGTGCCACAGGCAGGACCGCTGACTCAGACATTCCACAATCACTTAGAAACACACAGGAACAGAGGCAGTTGTAACCCCTCACAAAGAAAGGGCAGTCATTTAATTCTGAGCAGTTACAAGGTTGAACCTCCTTTTACATCCACTATAGGATTTAACAGGGTCCGTGTGACATCTATTAAGGGATAGTGGCCTGCAAATGATGAGCTTGGATCAAATCTGGACCTATTTGATGTCTCCCACTCAAGGCTTGTGTATGATACAGAGCTGTTCATTGGGAGGCCCCCAACCCTCAAAAAAAAAAAAAAAAAAAAGAATGTACTTCTCCATTGGAACTGGAACCGGAACTAAAAGACGCAGGGTTACCATGAAGAGTAACCATGACACTCCCAAATCCAGGCAGGCCTACATCCTCCAGGAGCCTCCAGTCACTCCTCAGCTTCAACTGTAGGCAGGACTTGGGCTATAAACACAGCCACACCCACCACAGGCTATACACACCTGGGGCTTTCTGCATCCTAAAGGACTCCCTTAAGACAGCAAGCTAGTCCCGCGCTTACTGAGGCCTATCTTGGGGCTCTAGATCAAGAACGGCATGAGGTTCATGGTCTGAGCATCCTCAGTCAGCAGAGAGCTCAAGGCAAGAGGGGTAACATTTGGAGGTATAGTCCTACTCTGTGGGAACCTTTCACCCAATGATAAAAGGCACAGGTTGCTGGGGACGACATGAGAACTAAGCATGGGATGCTTGCCTTCCAGGGAATCCACTCACCTTTACCTCTACCTTGGCACTAAGCAGGACTGGGCTGAGGGCCACGTTAGCACACTTCGGGGGTGGGGGGAGAGAAGAGGCTCTGTCTGGTACTCAAGAGTAGAACAAAGAACAATGCTCTGGAGATCTCCAGTCCAGGGTCTGGTACCATGACACCATCTCAGCCACTGGTATTAGTCAGCAGCTTGCAGGCCTGAAAATGGCCCTGTCTGACCTGGGTGGCCTTCGGGTGCCTCGGGTGCATGTCCTAAGGCCAATGACACTCCTCTAATGTTGAAAGCAGCAGATCATGTCCAGGTGTCCCAAGGACGTCTGCTGCCCAAACTGAGGTAGAAACTTAAGACATCTTTCCATAAGCGATCTGCAGTCCTGGACCGTACATCCCACCAGTCGGACACAGGAAAGGTTCAATTCACCCTGAGAATGCAGCCCTGACTCCCACCCACCGTGTCCTAAGGGAACTCCCAGACCCCACGTATGTCCTGGTAGCCCAAGCAGGTGCCTCCAGAGCCTGGGAGATCCGGGTAATTCAGCAATATCCACATCTGCACCGGTCCCAGGAGCTACCCCGGGAGTTGGCACAGAAGGCAAAAGCAGACTGGGGGAGATTCAGCCAGGGGATTAACCGAGACACAGAAACGGTGCAAAGCCCTAGCACCACTGTGGCCCACCGGCTCTTCGACCCTGTGCGGCAGGGCTGGACAACAAAAGCCTCCTCGGGTGGATCCAGTGTAACTGCCCTCTTCAATGGTGATGGGCAGCGGGGAGGACAGAACAGGCAGATGGGTCCTGCCCTGGTGAGGGGACACGACCCACTGAAGGTATAGTAGACTAAGTCCAGGTTCAAAGGTACTGGGACCTGAGACCCTCAGGTCATGAGAAAAAGCCTGCCCAACCTAGCCCGTGACCTTCCAGTCTAGATGGTGCAGCAGGCCCTAAGCAGGGTAAGGGACAACTTCTGTTGTGTGGCTTGTCTCTAGAGACTCACAAAGATTCACCTGATGTCCATTGTGAGATATGCTGATGGGTCGCCAACATGGCCAAGAAGTTCCGTCACACACCGGACGTTCACAGTGGGACAATAACCTGGAGAACCACATGGGAACGCAGACTCTGTGACCTGAGGGGTGTGTTAAGGCAGGAGATGGGAGTCAACAGTTCACTCCCTGTAGCTGCAGTTTCTTGGATACCAGGAGGCTGGGATGGGCAAGGGACAAGTGGCCCTATGAGCACCAGTCACATGCTTCAGGCCTATCCCAAAGTCCCCACTCAGTCAGTCCACTGTTTCAAACTGGTGGCCTCTGGTTCCCTCCCAGCTCCAAGGACAAAGGTGGGAGGCTGCTGAGCCCTGCTCAGCTCGATGCAGAGCAATGAGAGATCCAGATGAGGTGTGGTCCAGGGAAGAGGGCATCTACCATCTTGTTTTATTAGTCGGGGACTGATCCTAAAGTAACCAGAAAGAACAAGCGTCAAAAAGGAGGATTCTACTGCTCATAGCCCAAGTACTGAATCGGACTAAGAGAAAAATTTTATAAGTCTCAGTCAGTCCTCAGGGAGCAAGGCCATCTAAATATAGAAGTTTGGGAGAAGTCTGGAGTCTTCTTCCAAGAATCCTTTTCTCTCAACAACAACAACAACCTTATTTTTTTCCCCCTTACAACTGGTGTCAGAAAATAGCTTCTGGCTAGTCCATGACAAACATTCCAAAGCCCAGGATGGGCAGGCTCTCAAGTCCCCTTGAAGAAGCTGGACTTGGCACCCAAAGGTCAGAATATTATCCCATCCATAAGGAACAGAAGCAGCTCAGAGCCCAGGCCACTGGTCTGGCTTATCCCAGGGAGGGCCAAGGACAAAAGCTGGGGATATCAGTCTTGCCAGTCTTAGTGCAGCCACCTAGAGGCTCTGTGGCCTGACTGGGTCACTTTGCTTACTATAAAAGAGGTTGGGAGTTGGGGGTGGGGGGGCTGGAGAGATGGCTAAGCAGTTAAGAGCACTGACTGTTCTTCCAAAGGTCCCAAGTTCAATTCCCAGCAACCACATGGTGGCTTACAACCATCTATAATAGGATGGGATGCCCTCTTTTGATGTGTCTGAAGATAGCTACAATGTACTCATATAAATAAAATAAATCTTTAAACAAACAAACAAACAAAAAAAGAGGTTGGGACAACTACCCTTAAGGTCCCATATAACCCTGAAGTGACAGCATTCTGAGACTTTGGCTCTGGAAATTGGAGGCGAAGACTGGTCTTGTCCTATTCGCTGACCTCTCCCACACCCCTCCCCCCATACCCACCATCCCTGGAAATGATCCTGAGCTGTTGGGGAAAGACTTTTACTGATCCCCACATTTTAAGCACATGGATACTTTGACCCCTGAAGCAACCATGGCTGGCCTGACTACCTGTCTTTGTGAATGCCCATTGTAAACAGTTCAGGCTCACTACAAGCCAACCTCCTACTGCGGCAAAGCATGATCTCAGAGCTTGGAGCACAGTGGCAGGCTGCCTCACCTTCTAAAGTATGCTAACTTCCTGTGGGAGAGGCCAAGATGAACGGATCCCCTCCTAACCCTAGAACTTCCCACTGGTGGGTCTGCCTCCCCCATTCTGTCTCTTCATATAGCCAGTGGAAGATGAGACTCAGTTTGGACACTCCCAGGTGTAGAACTGTACCCCAGACTGAAGAGCCCAGATACTCATTCTGATGGTAATCAATGGCAGACACACTAGAGAGTCCTGCCCAGGAGGAGGCGCCAGCCCCTTACCACAGGAACCCAAAGAGTATCAGCCCTAAGAACTGGATATGAGGAAGAGGGCCCACTGATCATCACCCTTGGTGAAAGCAAGGAGTCACGGGAAGTGAGAACCCAGTCAGAAACCACAAGCCCAAAGCAAGAGTTAATAAAGCAGAAATGTATTTATTAGGCACCCTTACTCCTCACAGAGGAGCAGGATCCAGCCTAAGGCATCCTCTCTGAAGCTCAATGGAGGCTTATAGTTGTCACCGGAGATTGTAGGCATAGAACCAGCCACCATCCCAAGCAGAACACTATTTGGATAGAGTTAGATTGCCAGAGGTAGCCCTGGCATGAAACCGGGCAGGCGCCGGGACTCCACAAACACTGGGTGGGAGGGGCCCTCGTGGACACCCAACCAAACGTCAGCAGATCAGGGGATCTGACCCTGAGGCATAAGCCACATGGAACCAGTGAGGAAGGGAGGGCACCACAGAGCATAGGCTCCCTAGTAGTCCCTCACCCAAACCAGGTCCCAAGGGCCCTCTCTGAATTGACCTGCTTCCTCCTGGCCACAGAGGCTGCCTTAGTCCCACACATAGGGATTTCTAAAGACCTGAGAGAGCTTGCCGTCTTTTGGTGGCGTGGCCACCTGGTGGCTCTGGACCATGTACATGTCTTCTGCTCGCAGGGTTGAGTTGGCACTGCCCATCACCTGGCTGTTGGCGGTGGCCCGTGGGAGGATGACGTCGTATGCACCTTCAGACTGGAAGGAAGAACAGGCGGTCTCACAGTCAGGGCATCGGGAGCCAGGTTCCGCCAGGGCAAATGCACAAATACCCAGCTTCCTGCAGGGCTGTGCCTGCCAGCTCCCACTTCTTGACCCCTCCACCCCCATTCCTCCAGGGGCCCTGTTGGCAGGATGGAACAGATGACTCTACCTCTGGAAATAGAGAACTGGCCTTCTGAGAAGAGGAGGTCCCTGGCTACATCGGGGCTTCCCAGGAGACCCTGTCTCTGAGTTCCTGCTCCTAGGTTCTTGGGGAAACCTCAGGTCTGGCGGAGAGACGCTCACATTAAGCTGCTACTGCCCGACTGCTACCATGCACAAGCATGGTACCTGAGTCCCTAAAAATGTCACTGCAGTACCTGCTACCCTTCTGCTAGGTCCTGGTTCATAGAGACCTGGCCCCAAATGCTCTACCTGGAAAGAACATGAACCCCTGGGGTGGTCCCACCTGTCTTATCACAGTGTATGACAGATGTTACCACCAAAGCTCTGAAGCTGCCAGGAGTGTGTGTGTGTGTGTGTGTGTGTGTGTGTGTGTGTGTTGGTCGTGGTAGTGGTGGTGTGTCCCTTCCTAGAACATCCAACCATGCTGGCTGTCTAGGATACTTAGATCTGGGATCTTCAACTCAGGAATGCACCAAAATGATCAGGACTGTTTGTAAAGCCCCACCCCCAGTTAAGCTCCAGTCCCTAGCTGGGCCCCATCCTGAGATAGGCTGGCAAATGTTTAACTACTGGGATGGGAAAGCCCCGAAGTCCCTTACAGAACTGCCTTGGGGAGTTACTCTCTTCTAGGTAGAACCCAAGCTACCAGGTGATGTCAACCCCCACCCCCAATTCCAGATTCCCCAACCCCAACACGGAAGTCACATTACTGTGTCCACCTCAGACCCAATCTGCACTGTCAGCAAGTTCTCAACTGCTGCTCACTCCGATGGCCTGTGGACCATGGGGTGTGAGAATGAAGCAGGAACAGCAGCCCAGTTCAGCTCGCCCTCCTGAACTCAGCAGCCCAGTTCAGTTCTCCTCCTGAGAGAGAGAGAGGCTGGGCCAGCTCCACGGGGCTCCTGGTGTGAATGAAAACTACCCAGCTCTGCTCCACGGTACAGCTTCACCCTTGGAAAAAGAGCTGGGGCTGGAAGGCTCCGACACACCAGCCAGCCACCCCCGGCTCCCAGCCGGAGAGGTGGGGAACGGATGGGAACAGCACCCTGCTGACCTCCTGGCTTCCTGTTCCCAGAATCCTGCCAAGGCAGGTCGCTGACCTCTCTGGCAGCCACTGCCAGCAGAGGGGAGGACCACATATGGAGTGGGAGTCTACTCCACCTCCTTCCTGTTCCCACAGCCCCCTAGCTAATGGAGGACTGCTCCCAGACTCAGGGGAGGTATAAGGTCAAGACATGGAAATAGGGTATCATATAGCCCAGGCTGGTGGTGCAGGCTGTAGCCAGAGATTGCCCTTGAACCCCTGTGCCTCCTGCTTCTGCCTCCTGAGCTCTAGAATTACAGGTATGTGCCACCATGCCTGGGCCTCAGGCTGTGGGTGATGCCAGTGATTCAGGGCAGGGCCCACTGCACTGTGCTAGAGCCCAGAGTTGGTAGGGTTAATGCCGCCAGGAGAAGCTCACCATACCCTAATGCCTCAATCCAGCACAGCCTGCACAGCCTCTCAACCACAAAAAAAAAAAAAAGACTGGGCTCTGTGACTATCAGCCAGGCCACAGGAACCCTAAGGGACCCACTCACCGGGCCTTTGTGCATCAGGGCCATCTCGGTGGGCTGGTACACGCTGGTCAGCAGCTGTCCATTGTAGCCACTGTAAGGTGACACCGGTCTCTTTGCTATAGGGAAAAAAAAAAAGCTCAAATTTTGAAGATTTCAGGACTCTCGGCTCCTGTCTGTCTCCCCCTCCCCCACCCCAAGCAATTCTCCTGGGCATAGGGAAATGGGGTCCTGGGGTCTGACCCATGGTGACCTGTGAGTGAGTCAGTGGACCTGGTGCCCCTTCCCATATCTGGTGTGCTTTTGTTTAGATGTTCAGAAAAGTACTGCATGGCTTCCTGCTTGTGGGACAGGGACACACACACACACACACACACACACACACACACACCCTCCCCCATAGCTCAGAAAAACACGCTGTCAGCAACCCTCACATCCCTATCCACCCCCAGGGCCAGAGGCCAAGAGGAGCACACAGGTCTTGGGCTGCCTTCCAAGATGGCCAGCCTCCAGCCCCCACCTCTACCACCATGGACCCACTTCTAGGCGCAAGGGGAATACAGCTGAGACCCCACAGCTTTTTGTGTTCATGTCCTCGTAGAGCATGGGTGGCTATGGTATCGCACTACAGCCACACACCCAGCCAGGGAGCCTACGCACTCCGCCTAGCCTGGGCCCCCTGGCAAGCACCCAGACAGATTTGTAACTCTCTGCACCTTCTGGTGTGGGTTTCTCATGCTGGGCGCCGCTGGGGTACTGGAGAAAAGCTGCTAACCAGGCGGAGGGGGCCAGGTATATGGAATTCAGCTGTCTCCTGCAGGGTTGAGGGACCCTGCAGCCTGTGCTGGACTCCGAAGTGCTGGGCTCATGTGACTGATTTTTTTCCATAGGGGGTGAGGGGGGGAATGAAATAAATAACTTACAAGCCTAGAAGTTACTCTATGAGAAGAAAAAGACCAAGAATTCTCCGGTTCACTGCCGGAGTACAGAGGTAGGAGCAAGGGTTGGGGCAGGGTTTGTTACACCTCCCAGGACCTGCCCAGGTCCTTAATGACATCTTAATGCCTCTGCGCCAGAAGCCACCCCAGTGTTGGGAAAGTGTCTTCTCCATGGAGTAGATCACAGACTATGTATGTGTCACTGCCTTCCACAAAGCAGTTTGAGGCCCGCGGTGTGCACAGAAGACCCTGGATTTCTGACTCTGGCATGCCCATTGCCTCTTAACTGAATTTCTGTCAGAGATCCCCGGGCCAGTACGTGATAAGGGCTTCGAGTCATCAACATAAACAGCTGGGGTCCTGCAGAGCTCTGGTTGTGCCTGAGAAGAGAGGGGGGGGGCTACAGCTTGTGAGCCGCAAGCCCCTGTGTCTTAGCACAGAGCCCAGCACACAGCAGGTCTTCCAGTTAAGGAATGTGCTGCTGAGGTCAAGGTGGGGCCATGGTGAGCATTGCTCCTGTGCTGAAAACTGAACTGAGGTCTCAGGTCTGCTACAGAAGGACTTACCCACTGCCTACATGCTCCATCCCCGGATGCAGGGGTTTTCAAGCAGGAAACTACAGACATCTTTCTCAAGAGAAAAGCTCCCTGCCCAGCCAGCAGTAAAAGATATGGAATAAAAGTCGGCACAGCCAGGTAAGGGAGCTTGTGCCACCAAGCCTGGCAGTCTAAGTCTAGCCTCCAGTACCCACATGGTAGAAAAGAAATAACTGATTAAATAAATAAGTGTAATTTAAAAAAAAAAAAAAGTAGGCATTGGCGATGTGTGCCTTTAATATCAGCACTCGAGAGGCAGAGGCACACAGATCTCTGGTCAACAGATTTGAGTTCCAGGCCAGCCGAAGCTACGCAGAGAAACCCTGTTTCAAAAACCAAAGCAAAAAAAAAAACAAAACCCGAAAGCTGGAAATACTGGCATATACCTATGATCCCAGCAACTGGAAGATGGAAGGGTAAGTTCCAAGACTCAGCCCCAGCTACATAGTGAGTTCAAGACCAGCTCAGGCCACGTGAGATCCTGTCTATTCTCACACAGAGACACTCTGACACACATACACACCCCCACAAAGATAGATATATATATACAAGACCGTCTTGCAGCACCTGAGGCTGGTTCGTCCATAGAAAATGCCTTGTTCTCCACAAACATGCTCTGGCCCGTCTGCTCCTTCAGGATGGTCTCGTAGCCCACCCCTCGGGTAGGGTACATGTCCCCCTGGTAGCTCTGTTCTGGGCTGGGTTTGGTCACCTGGGAAACCTCAGGGATGACATAGAAGAGGACAAAGGTCCAGGCATTGGCAGCGAGGGCAATGGCCAGCGTGGGGTCATCCCAGGTGGGGCTACGGTGCTGCTCGTTGCCATAGGTGTACATGACAATCCATACCACCCAGATGGCGATGGAGATGACTGTGGTGAGCAGCACAAAGACCCCGTGCTTCCGCCAGCGCTTGAAGCGGCCACACAAGGTGGGCCAGGCTCCTAGGAAGGCCGTCAGCAGCAGCAGCATTACGTAGATGAGAGCCATGACAAAGTCCATGTTGGCGATGGCACACGGAGAGGTCACGGTCCAGTCGGCACTGCCATTGACCAGGGGGCTAACCTGGCCTCCTCCCCGTACCAGGGTGATGATCAGCCACTCGGTGTTAATGATGACCTCCACAAGGGTGAGCAGCAGAGCCACCGTGAAGATCACCCAGCCTCGGGGCCCGTGGTTCTTCCGGGTTAGGAAGTTGAGGGAAAGGACGTGGGCTACCAGACAGGAGAAGCAGATGGCAAACAGGACCCCGAAGAGGAAGCGTCGAGAGGCGCAGGTAGAGAAGTCCGGCTTCACCACGCAGGCGAACACGAGGCAGAAGAGGCCCAGGGTGCCCAACAGGAAGAACACCTGGGTCCCCAGGAGGCTCCGCTTCTTAGTGTCCTGCACAAATGGAAGGCTAGCCACGAGGATGATGGTTAGCACAAATGTCGTGATGATGCCCGCTCCGGCCACTGCCTCCAAGACGATGCCCCAGGCCCCTGAGCGGTCACAGAGGTTATAGTAGAGGGGGTCCAGATCTGGGCTGCAACCGGGTGGGGCATGGTTCTGGGCCAAGGCTCCTGAGAAGAAGAGAGGCAGTGCTAGGCACATCAGCAAGGTTTTGTGGGTGGCCATCCTGGCTCCCAGGCCAGGCTTCAGCTGGGTCCCTAGAGACGGGCAGAACAGACAGAATCAGTCCTCCAAGGTCAGACATCAGTGTGCACGGTATCCCCTCCGTCCCCTCCCCATCCTGAAAAAGAGCTGATCAGGAGACATGTTCTTCTAGGCCTCAGAATCCTTATTTTATGTGTCTTTAACTTTAGAAATTGTATTTTACGTGTATGGGTGTTCTGGTTGTAAGAACATCTGTGCACCCGTGTGTGCCGGGTACCTGTGGAGGCCAGAAGACGGTGTTGGATCCCTGAAAGTGGAGCTACAGTTGGTTGTGAGCCATTACATGGGCGCTAAGAATTGGACATAGGTTCTCTAGTAGAGTAACACATGTTCTTAACCACTGAGTCATCCGTCCAGCTCTACATCAGAATCCTTAGCCTAAAAGTAATGAAGGTTTATCTGAGTGGAGAGATGAGACCCATCTGTCATCCTTATGTTTTCATTTTGTTGTTATTGGTGGTGGTTTGGTTTTGTTGGGTTTTTTTGGTTTGGTTTGGTTTGGTTTGGTTTTTTTGATTTTGTTTTTGTTTTTTGAAACAAGATTTCTCTCTACAACCACAGCCCTGGCTGTTTCAGAATTCAACTTTTTAGACCAAGATGACCCAAAAATCACAGAGATCTGCCTGCCTCTGCCTCCCAAGTGCTGGGATTAAAGGTATGAGCCACTACACCCAGTTGCCATCCCTCTTCCTAACCATGGGCAAAGGGAAACTTCTTAACCGCTAGAGAGACCGCTCAGTGGTCAAGAACGCTGGCTGCTCTTCCAGAGGTCCCAAGTTTGATTCCCAGCACCCGCATGATGGGTCACAGCAGTCTGTGACTTCCAGTGCCAGGGGTCTGACTCCAGACTCCTCAAGCACTGTACACACATGGTGCATGTATATCCATGCAGGCACAACACATATAAACATACAATAAAAATAAACCTTGAAATCTAACAATGACCTTTCAGTGCCCTCTTTAACCCTTCAAAACCTGGGTTTAGATATTCTCTGAGCTCTTGGAGCTAGAAGTCAAACACACCACCACTCAGCACTGTCCCTTTTGCCTTGGGGCTTACAGGGCTCAGGCCAGATATGGTGCCCATCAACTAAGTTCTGGAAATGCCGTAGTTTACAGTAATAGTTACTCTTAGTTGCCAGCTTGACTACATCTGGAATTAACTAAAATCCAAACGGCTAAGCATACCTGTGAGTAATCTTCTTTTCCTTCTTCTTCTATTTTATTTATTCACTTTACATGCCAATCACTGCCCCAACTCCTGGTCAGCCCCTCCCACAATCTCCCCCATTACCCACCCCCACCCTGGGATATCCTTCCACCCAAGTACATTAAGTAGAATTTTTTTCTTAATTAAATCATTTCATTCTGAATCTTTGAAGTGAGAAGAGCTTACATTTGGGCCATACTTTCTACTGGGATCCTACATAAAGGACACGAAAGAAAAGGAGAAGGAAGAAGGAAGAAGAAGAGGAGGAGGAAGAAGGAAGAAGAGGAGGAGGAGGGAGAGGAAGAGGAGGAAGAGGAGGAGGGTGAGTCCATTAGAGCCTACTTCTTGAAGACCTGCCGAGACATACAGCCTCGAGGTCTGAACTACTGGATCCTTGGACCTTCTGTTGCTAGACAGCCACTATTGACCTGGCTGAACCGCAGCCTGTAAGCCATATATACATCCATTCTGTAAGTCCTGTTCTCTAGAGACCGCTGACTAACAAACCACTCGGTTCTGCTTTGCTTTCTGAGGAGGAAGGATTTACTTGGCTTACAGAGCACAGTACATCATCAAAGGAACCCAAGGCAGGAACCTGGAGACCAGAACTGAAGCAGGGACTATGGAGGCTGCGGCTTCCTGGCTTGCTTTCCTTGGTTTGTTTACGTGCCCCTTTCTTTTTTTATTTGTTTGTTTGTTCACAGGACAGGGTCTTGCTATGTAGCCCAGGCTGGCCAGAACTCACTACATAACCACCATCACCACGCCCCGCCCCACCCCATCCCCACCCA
>NC_034603.1:82053886-82082826 GCF_900095145.1 Mus pahari | reverse complement strand
TGCCAGCATCAGGTATGCAGATGGTGCACAAAATGAAAGTAAATCTCTTAAAAAAGAAAACAGGAAAAAGAAAAGAGAGTAAAAGGCTGGTTAAAAAAAAAAAAAAAGCAAGAGCCAGGTGTGGTAGTACACACCTTTAATCCCAGAGGCAGAGGCAGGAGGATCTCTGTGAGTCTGAGGCCAGCCTAGTCTACAGAGTGACTCCAGGGCTAGCCAAGAGTATATAAGAGAAACCATCTCAGAAAAACAAAAAACAAAAAGCCAAAGTAATTAACTACCCATAACAGCAACAGCAAAAGCTAATATTAGCATGTGTTGGCGCGTGCGCACGTGTGCGCGCGCGCGCACACACACACACACACCAAGAACTGGGGAAATACAGCAAGACCCCAAGGGGATTAGCCTTTAACGGAAGATGTTAAGACATTGGCGTGAAAAGGGGGAAATGGCCTATTTTATTAACACCAGAAAAGTAACAGATCACCCCACGTGCTCACTAGATCCATACTTAAGGTTGCAGGTTTGTGCCAAAGGAGAAAACCAAAGTTAGCTGCCCTGAACAGTTTCCCTGTGTGAAGTGAAGGGTGTCACTGGTGAAGGGAAATTCAAGATCAAATCTAGGACTAGGGAGAAAACTCAATGGAACATTTCCCTGCGGTGTGTACGTGTGTACAAAGCTCTAGGTTCCATCCTTAGCACTGCTTTGAGCCCCACCCCTCAAAAGAGATACACTTCAGAAATTTCCCGTTCAAAACTTTTCATTTACTTGGAAATGTAGTGGGTTGAATGAGAATAGCGCCTTTAGGCACCTTCATTTGAATGCTTGTTCCTTACTGGAACTGAAAAGGATTAGGAAGTGTGGACTGGCTGAAGGAGGTATGTCACTGAGGGTAGGATTGAAGTTTTCAAAAGCTCAGAGCTGGGCGTGGTGGCGCACACCTTTAATCCCAGCACTCAGGAGGCAGAGGCAGGCAGATTTCTGAGTTCTAGGCCAACCTGGTCTACAAAGTGAGTTCCAGGACAGCCAGGGCTATACAGAGAAACCCTGTCTCAAAAAACAAAAAGCAAAACAAAAAAAAAGCTCAGGCCATCTCCCCAGTCAGATCTCTGTGCCTCCTGTTTGAAGATAAGGGTGTGAGCTCTCAGCTACTGCTTCAGCACCATGCCTGCCTGCCTGCCTGATGCCATGTTCTTCACCAGGATCATGGACACTCACTCTCAGAAACTATAAGCAAACTCCAATAAACTCTTTCTTCTATAAGCTGCTCTGGCTATGGAAAGACAGAGATCTAACTCTTTAAAGACTCTAAAAGAAGCCACTATAAAACCCCACAGCCATCTCATGTAGCTCGGTAGGCATGGTGGCTCACACCTTTAGTCCCAGCACTTGAGAGGAAGAGGTAAGTAGTCTGAGTGCAGCCTCATCTATATAGTTAGTTCCAGGCCAGCCAGGGATACACGGAGAAAAAAAAAAAAAAGAGGAAAGATAAGTTAAGTAAGTAAATAAATAAAGTATCTCTCAGCCTAAGCAAGAGGAAGGTTCCTGAAGCCAACAACCAAGCTTTCCTTGGATGACAGCACCCACTAGTGGCCAGCAAAGGCATGGCACTATGTTACTAAATGCTTTCTCCTCCAACGCCTATTATTAAACTTGAGGCAGGGCTTTGCTACTTATTGCTGGCTGGCCTCAAAGTTGTGGCAATCCTCCTGCCTCAACCGTCTTAAGTACTGGAGATATAGGCTGGAGTCACCATTCCTGGCTAATTTTGTGTACACAAAATGTCAAAATCCATTTGATAGAATATTTCTAACCATAACTGATAAATAAAAAGTCATGAAATCAGAGGAAATGACACAAGCCTGAATGCTGTTGTGAAAATTTATCTGGATTAGGTTAATTGAAGTGAAGACTCACCTAAAATGTGGGTGGCACCACTCCCTTGGCTGATGATTCCAAGGAGACAGAGGAGTGAGCCAAGTACCAGCATTCACTGCTCTCAGCTTCCTTGACTGCAGATACAATGTAACCAACTGCCTCATGCTCCTGCCACCCTCCCCCCCCCAAAACAAATCTTTCCTTAAGTGGGCTTCCTGTTGGTTATTTTGTCACAACAGGAAAAGAAACACAAATTTAAATAAAATTAACATAATAAAGATGAACTCTTTTTTTTTTTTCCACATTTTCTTCCCATGCCCCTCTTTTGCTTTTTACTAAAAAATTGTGGGGCTGGTGAGATGGCTCAGTGGGTAAGGGCACCTGACTGCTCTTCCGAAGGTCCGGAGTTCAAATCCCAGCAACCACATGGTGGCTCATAACCATCCGTAACAAGATCTGACGCCCTCTTCTGGAGTGTCTGAAGACTGCTACAGTGTATTTACATATAATTAATAAATAAATCTTAAAAAAATATATTGTAATATAAATGCATACATGATTAAAAAAGTAAAGTAAAATTGTGTGTGGGTGTTTTGCCTGCAAATATATCCACACAGTTCCATAATATAGGCAAGAAGAGGTTGTCAGAGCCTCTGGAATTCAAGTTACAGGTGATTGTGAGCAGCCATGTTGGTGCTGGGAATTGAATGGGTCCTCTGGAAAAGTAACCAATCCTCTTAGCCACTGAACCATCCCATCATAATAACATCTTTCTTCTTTGTCTTCTTATTTATTTATTTATTATTTTGAGAATTTCAAGTGATAGCCTGGAATACCTGCAAATATGTGTCAATCCCCCTGCCCCAACTCCAGAGTGCTGGGATTACAACACTTTAAGCCATCCCAGCTTTAGCGCACAACTGTAATCCCAGCACTTGGTAGGTGAAGGTAGGAAGATCAGGAGCCCAGATCCTTGACTATATAATAAACGAGATATCAGTCTGAGCCACAGGCAATCCTGTCTCAAAAAGGAGGGTCAGGAGACTGAAGAGCTGGCTCAGTGGTTAAGAGCATGTTCTGCTCTTACTGAGGACATGAGTTGGGTTTCCAGCACCCACATAGCAGCTCACAACCACCTGTAACTCTAGTTCCTGTGGTCTAACGACCCCTTCGGGCCTCCATAGTTCTTACATGGTTCATATAAACTCCCACAGGCACACACATAAAAATATGTAAAATAAAAATTCATGTAGCCTCAGGCATCTATTTCCTAGCTTTTCCTCAGCTACCATCTACCTACTCCTAAAATTAAATAAGTATATAGCTGTTTTCCTAAATAAGTACCGTTTTTAAAGCTAGTTGCTCTCCATTTCTAATGCAAAAGTTCATGTTCTCTGCACCAAGACTGTATATTGATAAATCAATAAGTGACACTGGTATTTACAAGTACTGGGAAGAGAATGTCCACGGGAGTTAATAGGGATGGAGCCATGCCCAACCACCCGGGAATAAGTCATAGGGAACAAGATCAAGGATCCTAAATATCTGGTGTTTCAGTAAACAGACAACAGCTAGAATGTGAGGTGCGCCTACAAATTTAGAATGGAACCCTGGGAACAACCGAGAACCATCAGCCCTTGGGAGGGTTTCTCACCCCACCTCCCTGGGCCGGTAGTTTATGGAAAGCGATTGGGAGTGGGACATAACCTGGCAGGACAGGGTTTGCCTAGCCTATGTGAGGGCCTTAGGTTCAATCCAACAGTGGGAGATGGGTAGGGATATACAATAGGCAACACTTCTGAGTCTGCCGGTATTTACTATGTATCTCGGGAGACAAGGCCCAGTTGCTTTTAGAGTTCTGGAAAAACACAAAGATAGTCAAATACAGCTGCTGGCCTGATGCTAGCTAAGGTTGGTAGGTATGCAAAAAATGATACAGATAAATGCGCTATTTATAAGAAGTGTTCCAGGAAGACAGAGTAAGGAGCAAGAAGAGAGAGAGGACAAGAAGAAAAGACCTAGTCTAAAACATTTTATCGGAAATTAGGGATGTGGCTCATATACTTAGCATGCATGAGGCCTTCAGTTTGATCCCCTAACACCTCAAAAAAGGGAGAGATATGTCAGTCAGTATGTGCTTGCTGTGTAAGCATGAGGTCCTGAGTTTGGATCTCTACCATCGTGTAAAGTATGCACCTGTAAGCCCAGCTCTGGGGAGGTGGAGACAGGAGGGTCTCCGGAGCTTGTGAGCCAGTCAGTCTAGCTGAACTGGTGAGCTCCAGGTTCAGTGAGAGATCCTGTCTCGAAAACTTAGGTGGAGGATTGGAGAGATGGCTCAGAGGTTAAGAGCACCGACTGTTCGTCCAGAGATCCCGAGTTCAATTCCCAGCAACAGCCTGGTGCCTCACAACCATCTGTAATGGGATCTGGTGTGTCTGAAGACAGCTACAGTGTGCTCATAAACAAAGTAAATCTAAAAAAAAAAAAAAAAAGAGAATTATACAGCAATGCCCCAAAAAAAAAAAAAAAAAAAAAGTGGACCCACTCAGGGAACATTCTAGGGGATGGTGAATAAAATGTCAAGAGCCAGAGGATGGGAGGCATGTTGAGAAAGGCTGACTTCCAGACATGAGACTGTACCCAGGAACTCACTGCAGCTATTATTGCCAGTACAAGATCAAGCCAGCAAGATCAGTCAATGTTCCAACAGGCTTAGTAGATTATTAACAAGGGGGGAAAAAAGAAGAACATGAAATAGGGAAAGGAATGTACTAGAGGCGCCTGCGGGAGATGCACTGTTTACATCCATGAAATTGTCAAATAATAATAGTAAATATATATATATTTCAAGACAGGATCTCCTATGTAGCCCTGGCTGTCCTGAAACTCCCTCTAGAGACCAGGCTGGCCTTGAACTTACAGAGATCCTTCTCTGCCTCCTGAGTGCTGGGATTAAAGGTGTTCACAGCCATTATGCCTGTTTAAAGATAATCTATTAAAAATTCAAATAATGAAAAAAAATTCAAATAATGGGCAAGCAAGATGGCTTAGTGGTAAAGGTTCTTGCTGCCTAGCCTGACCACCTTTGTTTAGTTATCTGGACCCGGAACTGATTCCTCTAAGTTGTCCCTAGCCTCCATGTGTGTACACACACACACACACACACACACACACACACATAGAAAAACTAAAAAGTAAACCAATAAATAAATGAAATCATAATAAAATAAGGTGGAGATCAATACAGGAAGACTTGGGATACAATCTGAAAACACTACATAAAGCATTTTACTCCATATTTAGCAAAAACGCTAATGCTAAGGGGCCCGAAGAGATGGCTCAGTGGTTAAGAACATTGGTGTCAATCTTCCAGAGGATAATGGTTTGATTCCCAGCACTCACATGGAGGCTCACAACCATCTGTAACTCCAGTTCTAGGGGACTGTATGACACACTCTTCTGGTCTCCCCAGGTACCAAGTACATACATGGCGCCCGGATATACATGCGTGCAAAACACCCATACATGTGAAATTAATCTGTTTTTTTTTTTTAAAGAATACTAATAGAAGTCAATTAATAAAGAATAAATCGTGCTAATAAACAACAATGGATGTCAATACCCCAAGTCCAGCCCCCAAAATCTGAGCAAGAGATAAAAAAAATCCTTGTGAGTGGGGGCGATGTGTGAGCCATGGTGGGCAGGAATGAGGGCCTACTGAACCTGACCGTGGCTGCGCTTTCAGAGAATTGTCTGGCACAAAAGCACAAAGTAGTCTATTTACTGAAGCCAATGTTCATCCAGTGTGAGGAGCAAGGCCAAAGGAAGCACCATAATGGCCAGATCTAGAAGATTCTTGCCACCACCACCCCCCTGCAACCCTCTCCCTCAACACACAGACAAATCTGGGGACTTGGGAGATGCAGGAGGATGCCACAGGCCATACCTGATAACAGCCAGGTCATCCCAAGGCTGGGGATGTAGGTCACTGTGGACGTGCCCAAGTACAAGGTCCTGGCTTCCTTCCCCAGGGAAGAGGGAGAAGGTGAAGTCCCCAGCATCCCACAGACACTGGGCCAGGGTTGGGGAATGGTTCGGACCTGTCCTACTTCCTTTAACCTCGGCCACAGGAGGATCAGCTTCTGCTTTGACCTGTTCCTCACATCTCACCTCTGTCACCAAGCCAGCAGCGTGGAAAACTGGGCTGCCCTGAGACGTACCATCCCTGCCCTAAAATGCCTCGATGGTCGGCTTCCACCAAAAACAGAGAGTGTGTCAGGGGGAGGTAGAAACAGTCAAGACGGGAAATTGGGTCTCTCTCTCTCTCTCTCTCTCTCTCTCTCTCTCTCTCTCCCCCCTGTGTGGGACAGAGGTCCCTGAGGTGAGCAAGACAGTGGGACAGAGCCAGGCACAGTGACTTTAAACCTAGGAAGCAGAGACAGGCAGATCTCTGAGTCTGAGGCCAGCCCTGTCTACATAGTGTGTTCCAGGACCGTTGGAGCCACACGGTAAGAACCTGCCTTCAAACAAAACCAGTAACAACAACAAGAAGACAGTTGAAGAGAAGAAAGCACAGAAGAGCTCAGACCCACCCTTCAGTCCAGGAGCACAGATTCTGCCAGATTCATTTGATTTTTTTTTTATGTGTTATGAATATTTTGCCTGCATGTCTGCATGTGTACCACATGTGTGTCTGGTACAGGAAGGAGCATCCCCAGTATTGGAGTTATAAACAGTTATCAACTACCACATGGGTGCTGAGAATTGAATCCCCATCTTCTGCAAGACCAGCCTCCGGCTCTCAACTGCCGAGTTCTTTCCTTAGCCACCTGCTACCTTTTAAGATGGTGGCTCAAAGGGAGACAGGGGAGAACAGCTCTGCCTAAACAGCTCTTGGTGTTCCCGGCCCCCTGCTGCGGACTGATGAATCACGTGACCCGCCTCCCCTTCCAGGTCTCAGTCTTGAGGGCTTGTGAAGAGATTTGGGGTCTCCTATAGGATCTTCTACTCTTCGAACCCAGGGTATAGTATCCACCTCTGCCAGGAGTGAGACAGGGACGCCTTGCCCTAGGAGTGTGACACAGCCCGCAGCCAAGGCTCTACTTCAGATTCCTTTCTGGACAAAAAAGGATCTTAAACTTCCCCTCCCTAGAATCAGTCCTACGACTACGTTTAATCACCTCAGAAATCAGCCTCTTCTCTGGGTCAAGCTGACCAGCCCCCAACTCTGGTCAGTGCAATCAAGCTCCAAAACCCCTTCCCTCCCTCCCTCCCTCCCCCTCCCTCCTTCTCTCTGTCTTCAGAGGGCACAGAGAAGCCTCAGCAAGGCTGGTGGGCTGACCACCAGCCCTGGCCGGTTTTAAGCAGTTACAGGTTAGGCAAAATAGACCTTCCCCTTCCTACCTTTCGGAAAGATGATCAACCCCTTCATCTCTCCATCTCCAATCAGCATCCAACACACACACACACACACACACACACACACACACACACACACACCACATCACCAAGGGGAAAGAAGGCTATCTAGTAGGATCAAGGCTACAGAGTTTGACTCAAGCCAAAGACCATGGCCACCTAGGGTACCCTCATTCGATGTAGGGACAGCTCAATCAGGGACACCACAGAGCATCCTTCTTCCTCCCAGACTGTGTCCCCTCAGCAGCTGACCTGGAAAGCTGGGTGGACACTTGGTCAGCCTTCCCCCATCCTCTTATCCACCACTTCCTCCTTTCGGGACAAGACAGTCCTATTGTCTCAGCCCTCTGGCCCTCTGAGCAGTGGGCTGGTCTACGAACCCGGTAAAAACGGACCTGGGGAGATGCTAAGGCACGGAAGGACCCACAGCCCATTTACTGTCTTCCCTTTCACTGGTCCAAAATACCCCAGCACGCTGGGGTCTGCTCTCCGCTTGGAATGTGCCCCACCCCCATCGCCAACAGCACTCCCTCCCAGCCACAGAACAGACCTTGTTGGGGGGGGATGGGGTTCTCCAGGAGCACAAAGCCACGCTTCTATATATTCTCGTGTCTGTACTTCAGGATCAAGATCGTGAAATCTTAAGTGATTTAGAACTTTGTAAGTGTAAACGTGTGGGCGCGAAGTAGAAACGGAAAGCGCTCTGGAAAAACCAGGGGTGAATACGGGGTGGGACCCAGAACATAGGCCTCCACACGGAGAAGCGCCGTAGGCCTCTGAAATTCCAAACTTCCCGCGGAGAGACCCTGAGCCCTCACCTCCCTATTCCAACTGAACTGAGTCTACGCTCTCACGCCCCTCAAAGTCCGAACCGAAAGAGCAAAGGACCAGGACCTCTCTGTTCCTAATCCTTCTGGTCACGGAAACCTGCCCTCCCCACGCACTGCCGCGAAATAAGGAAAGGAAGCCAACCTACAGTCACAGTCGACCGTGGCCTCCCACTGCGAGAGCGGATAGAGGAACAGCTCTCGGACACTTAGATCCCTTGCGGAACACCTCCGGCCGCAGAACCTGGCTTCCCCGAGCCATTAAGTCCCCATCTGGCTCGGGTTTGGAAACTTTCTGCGAACTTGCAGAGTGGGTGCATCGTCACCCACCCCTTAGGTTTCCACCGGGGGCCTCGGCCTCTCCCTTTCCCAGCCAGCTGGACCCAGCCCTTCCTGCCGGCCGATGGCTAGGGCGGAGCGCCGAGGCAGCAGCCCTTACCTGGGAGGCGCAGCCAGCCCGCTCCGGCGCCGCGCTCAGAGCCAACTTCGGCCCCAGGCAGGGCGCCGGCGGGCGTAGGAGGGACTCAAAGCAGGGCGCGGAGCCAGAGCCCTTTCAGGCGGGGGTTGACCAGGCCTGAGCAGAGGTGCGGGGGCCTGCCTCCTAGGGACCCCCGACTGAGCTGAGCGCGTTAAGTGGCTCGCTCTCCCGCCCGACTCCCCAAGCACAGCGCTCCCCTCTCTCGGCCAGGGTGGGCCGGGCCGCATCACCGTGACATCACCTCCATTCCGGGAGCTCCTCCGGGGCCAGCAGCGCTCCAGGTACGAGCAAACCTAATCCCCAGAAACAAAGCGCGCCCTGCCCTGCCCCCTCCGACTCACCTCCAGGCTCGGCCGACGCGCACTTTCGGGTTGGGAAGGGCGATCCGAGTTTCTGGCCAAACTGACTAGTGGGTTGTTGCTGTTTACTGCCACGCCCCCGCACGCGGGCGCGCGCGCACTTGCGCGTACTCACTTTCTGGACTCGCCTTTCTCTTCCGAAAGAGGTTCGGGGTGCAGCTCAGGACACCCCTAGGCTACATCTCCCAGCGATCGCACGCATCTACAGACGCACGGTGGCCACCTTGGCGCGTCTCCCCGTGACAGACACCCAACCTTTGTCACTTTCGTCCTGGCTTTCCCGTGAGACATACGCCTGGCACAGTTCGCTGCTCCCGACTGGAGCGAGGAACACACTAGGACACGAAGTCCATCTTTGTCACGGCTTCCGCGCCCCCTCCCCTCGCGAGCTTGCACACGTGGACACAGCACACACGGAGCGTCCTCTTTCGTGCGTGATCCTTCCCGGAGAGCCCAGTCTCCAAGATCACGAGGGAATGTCACGGCGCACGCCCCTAACTCTGTGGACTGAGTCCAGAACCCCTGCGGACTGTTGGCCGGAGTCTTTGTCGGCCTGACTACCCCACGCTCGAGTTTCTTACATCGCTGTTTCCCCTCCCCGCGTCCCGGTTCCCTGTGGTGACCTGTCCTAATTAGCCTTCTCAGTTTTGTTCCCCGAGGAAGTGTTTAACAGGATCCCTGTGGTCTGTGCTCTCCTGGCCACGTTGTTGCTGACTCTGAGTCCAGCCTCTCCCGAAGTCCGGAGACCTTTCCACGAATTCAGATTCCCCTGAACCACACCCCCACTCCCTGCCCCGGTGGATCCACCCTTTCTCCTCCAGTCCCAGGAATCTGCTGAAAAGAAAACGCAGAAATAGGGAAGCGAATCCCAGCTGAGGCCTCTCTGGCCCAGTAAACAAGAGATTTTTTTTTTCCGGCCACTTTCTCTGGGGACCTGGGATCCCGCGGGAGTGAGCTGTGCTGTCTTTGGAGCACTGAGTGGGTCTGGTTGCATTGCCCTGTATCCCCGGAGGGGACAAGTCGCAAGAGCAAGAGAGAGGTTGTTGGGCCTGACAGGGGCCTTGGGGACTCTGGGGGAGGGCAGGGAGTCGGGTCTCAGGGTGCGGGCTCTCGTGACGCCGAGTTGCCCGGGGGATCGCTAGGAGCGCGGTCGGAGCCAGCAGGCTGGGCAGGCTGCAGGGCGTGTTTGCTCAATCCTGGGCGCCCAAGAGGCGTGGGGGGGGGAGGAGAGGGAAGGTAGGCAGCTGGTCACAGGCTAGGGGATAGCCAGGTGGAGGAAGGCAGGGAGCTAGTGACCCGTACCTCCTCGACTGGCTGTGTGTTTGCGTACCTTTATCTATGACAACCTGGAGTCTAAACTCAATGAATCACCCGGAGTTGCTGGAGCGATAAAACCTTAGGCCGGTTCCCCCTCACCGCTCTGCTCTTTTCTGACTCTAGGAGGAATGTTTATTTAAGGGGGGTGCCGGAGGGGGGAGCCTGTGGGGCCCAGACTTTCTAAAACCCTGAATCCTTTCCTGTGCCGTGTAGTTTTTGTCAGGTCCGGGGAATGTGGCAAAGCTCGAACTATTTCAGTGGGTGGCTGCTGCGGGGGGGGGGGGTACCCGCTCCCATTCCTAAGTCCACCTCCCAACCCAAGGTTAGGGATCCAATGCTCAGGTGTCAAGGCTTGAATGGAGCAGGCAGTTGGTGCCCACGCTAGCTAGAAAGGCAAACAGACTGGTTAGACCTAAGTGAGCAGAGTAAGTCTCCCTGGCCTCTGCCTGCTTTTCATTAACTAGGTGACTGATGCCTAGCTCTGCTGAGGGCTTTTGGCATCTGTGAAAAGCCAGCTTGGGGTGGGGGTGGGGTGGGAGTGAGTGGCAGGACCCTGCAAACTATCTCAATTTTCTGTCTTCTCTTTTCCCTAAAAACTATGACTGGTTTGCCCTGCTTCGTGGCTCACGCCCGTAGCTTCCTTGGGAGGAAGAGGCAGGAGGAGAGGGAACTCAAAGTCATCCCGAGCCCACCCTGGACTACATAAGATTCTGTCTCAAAACAAAACCACCACCCGGCATGGTGGAGCAAGCCTTTAATCCCAGCACTNGGGAGGCAGAGGCAGGCGGATTTCTGAGTTCGAGGCCAGCCTGGTCTACAAAGTGAGTTCCAGGACAGCCAAGGTTACACAGAGAAACCCTGTCTCAAAAAACAAACAAACAAACAAAAAACCCACTAGGCAGGGTTATCTATCTGGTGCCTGGTCACCCACTGAGAGTCACTTAAAAGGGGCTGAGCCCTGCCCTCAGCTAGCCTTGCTAGGCAACTGGCCTTAGAAAGGAGGCCAGCGTCTGAGAACTCGCTCTTCCCTGTTCTCTAAGGCCCCCCTTCTGTAACAAAATCTGCCTTCAAAGAACAAAGCAAGTCCCTCGGGGCAGATGGTTCCCACCTCTGCTTGTCCCAGATCCCTGCTGTGCTCTGCTTAGGTCTTTGGAGAAAGAATTGGGGACCAACAGGGGGAAAGTTCTATGGACCCTCTCTGACTCCAGCCACGGGAAGATCTATGATCCCTAGTGCTTCTCGCCCTGATTGAACCCAACATCTGCTCTATCTGCTCTGTAGATTTGAGTTCCCGCTGAAAGGCAGGCTGACACCATCTTGACTCACTTGGCCCATCTTTGAGCTGCCAGAGCCCTCGGTTCTGGAGTCTTAGAAGTGCCACCCACTAGCTGTGTGACAGACCAAGTCGTTCCACCCCCTGAATCCCCTCACTTTCCTCTTTTGGAAAACGAGAGTAATAACTCCCCCCACGAAATACAACATTTCTAAAACGTCCCCCCCCCCCATCATTAGCCCTTACAGGCTGGTCTGAGGCCAGACTCTTCTTCCCTGTGGGATGGTCCAGCCCTCTGAGTCGTAAGGCAGGTCGTTGTGCTGGAACCCCACACTGGTTGAAGCTACTTCTCCAGCGATCGTTCAGTTCCCATTTCAGCATCACTAGGGAAGACTTGCTGGCTGTGCTCGGCTGACCCCTGGTTTGTGCTGATGTTTCTGCCTTCAAGCTTTGTACCTTCTACCCCAAGTCTCTGTCTGAGCAAAAAAAAAAAAAAAATCTTAAAACTCCACCCTGCCTCCATGTCTCTGCCTCTCAGAAGCCTTCTTCATTTGCCCCAGATGGACGGTCTTAGGGTTTGTCTGTGTAATAGCTCTGGCTGTCCTACAACTCACTCTGTAGAGTTCAAACTAGCCTTGAACTGAGAATTCCCCCCCCTTCCCTCTGCCTCTACCTCCTAAATGCTGGGATTAAAGACATGCACCACCACACCTGGCTCAGAAAGGACTAGCTTAAGAGGGCTCAAGAGAGCCGGGCAGTGGTGGTACACGCCTTTAATCCCAGCACTTGAGAGGCAGAGGCAGGCGGATTTCTGAGTTCGAGACCAGCCTGGTCTACAGAGTGAGTTCCAGGACAGCCAGGGCTACACAGAGAAACCCTGTCTTGAAAAACCCGAAAAAAGAAAAAAAGGAAAAAAGAGGGCTCAAGAGACGGTTCAACATTTAAGAGCACTCATTTACATGGTGGCTCACAACCATGCAGAACTGCCTCTTGGACCTCCTCAGGGACCAGGCATGTATGTAGTAAGCATATGTCTAATGTATGTGTGTGAAATGGTTATACACATAAATTAAAGAAATCTTAGCAATGTATTTTTAAGGAGAGAACCCTCCTGAGTTGCCTTGTTCACACAGAGCCTACCGTACACTCATTTATTTATAACTTATCCTAGTGTGTTTTTATTAACCTTCTAAATCGGCTTCCCAATTAGACAGCACCTTATTAAAGAGCAGGCAGTTTTCTGATCCTAGCATCTGACACACAGTAGGCACTTTTAGCAGATGCTTATGAACAACCCATTCAGTGCAAACCACTACAGACCTTCCCCCTCACACCAGTGACCTTACCTGCCCTGCCCCAGCGGTGTTACAGCTTCCCGAGAAATAGGCAAGCCTTATGCCTGCTGGAGGGGTTAGCCTGCTCTAACACAGAGAGCGGGGCTCCATATTGGAAGCCCAGGGTAGAGACCCGGTAACCCATTTTGGGTATAGTTAACCCACGTACTACAAGGTCATACTTCTTCCCAAGAAGGAACCTGCAGTTTATCCCAGGGGATCCTGGATCACAACGTGTGGAATCTCTCAAGGGAGCCAGGGAAGGCCAACTCTGACTTAAGAGATCAAGGATCCTGATGGATTAAAAGAAAACTTTCAAAGTCAGGTGTGGTGTCACATCCTGTAATCCCAGTAAGAGAGAGTGGGGGGGGAGGAGATCGTGTGTTCTTTGATTATATATATTGGGTTAGAGGCTAGCCTGGGCTACATGACACCATGTCTTATCCACCCACCCCAAGAAAGAAGGAAAGAATAAAGAAGGTGTGGGTGGGTGGGGGAGGTGGGAGAAAAGAAAGGCAGGCAGGCCACATCACACTGCCGAGAGTGTGGGGCTTGGAACCCTGTGTGGTGGAACTGGGGCTGGCTGGGAGTCCCGCAGCTACTGGTAACCGGTTTGTATTTCACCTCTCTGTGTTTCTGAGCCTGCATTAACCATGGCTGCCCCGGGCGGTATAGGACTGGCTCCTTTTCCCTTGAGCTCCTAGGGCTTCCTGCTGAGCTGAGACAGCTGGGTTATTTTTGAGAGTGTTCCTACCATGGCAGTCACTGTACAAAGCTGGAAGCCAGGATCCTAAGAAATTAAAAACCACTCACTCCCCACCGCTGGCTGCCCATGGCTAATCTCTCAGTAATTGTAACCCGGAAGCAGGCTTTGGGTAGAGCCTGCCGGAATGTCACCTGACGCTGAACCCTTCCACGAAACCTGTGCCTCCCTTGTCCTGTGTCCCCCTCCCACTGGCCCCTCTATAGCTCAGTGGCCCAGCAGCCGTGACCAACTCCCCAGGGGTAGAACAGGCTTTTCTAAGATGTTCATGAGGGGCTGCCCAGTCCTCACCAACAGACCTAGTGCATCCTAAAACCAGGCCTCAAACCCAAGTCTAGACGTTCAAGACAATCAACTCACCCAGCCTTTCCAAAACCAAGACGGGAAACGTGTGGCCATGCTGCCTTCCGCTCTTCCCACCTTAGTGTCACCTCAACCTGAGAACCCTTCAAGGGCGAGCATATTTTGTGGCTGATCCCTAACCCTCCAAACCTACCACACTGCTCACCACCTCGCTATCTATCCTATCCTGCAGCGCCCCATCTAGTGAGGGACAGTCACTGACTGACTCTGATCCTCACTGATAATGGCTCAGAGGGCCACTAAGTCAAAACTCCACATTCCTGCATCTGCACTTTCAGTCCCTCTGGCCTGGGCTCACAAGGAAGAGCTTTCCTCTTCCCCACAGGAAGTTGCCACTCCAGCCAGAGAGGCCTGAATCAGCCTCCCACACTGGCCTTCCGGTGGCTCACTCCCACTGGCCCCCATTCTCAATCCAGGATGTCCTCCCCCTCCTCTCAGCCTGTTGGGGACTACCCCCCTCCCTGCCCACCCTACTTACACCCTCCTCCTCCTTAAAGCCCTGGGGATTCTTCTGTAAGGAATTCTGGTAACACCTGCGACCTCCTCCTGGGCACTCTTTTGTTCTGCTTTAGTTTTGTTTTTGTTTTTCAAGACAGGGTTTCTCGGTATAGCCCTGGCTGCCCTGGAACTCACTTTGTAGACCAGGCTGGCCTCGAACTCAGAAATCCGCCTGCCTCTGCCTCCCAAGTGCTGGGATTAAAGGCGTGCGCCACCACTGCCCGGCTCAGCTTTACTCTTTACGTTGTTGATTTTTCAGGTTGTTTTTGAGATGGCCTCCCCAAGTATCTGAACCTCATCTCTCCCTCCACCAGACTACATTGGTATCGGTATCTCATGCATAGATATCTTGCCTCCCTGTTCTCAGTCTCTGCTGGGAATGCATTCTAGATTCCAAAGCTTGTCTTCCCAGCAGCCCCTGGCATAGAATGGTACACATCTAGACAGAGGCATTAGCTGCAGGCAGATTGATTGGATTGATTGTCAAGGGCTGCAGGAGGCTGTCAGCCTCCTGTGAAGGGATGACATTGGGGGCGGGAGCTTGGGGTCTACAAGAACCCAGTATCCAGGACTCTGGCTCCCTGACTCTGGGGCTGATGAGCTTGGAGAGGAAGCCTGATTGGTACCACAATACCCGTGACAGTTTACCTCTAGGTCGTATTAAACCGTTTCTGTCTTTGACGCAGAGGAAGCTTGCAATAGTGTAGCTATCTGAATGATAAATAGATTTCACAAGCCAGGTGTTATTACAGGTAGATGGCATTCCACAAGGCAGATATTATTGTCTTTATTTTATAGATTGTTACCAACAGATTCATGGAGGCTAAAACCAGCCATGAGTTATAACCGTTTGTTTCCGCCTTTGGATTCTGCTCACACGGTACCCTGCACCCTAACTCCTGCATAGCCTTACCATCTTCTGCCTAAAGTACTGATGTTTATGTGCATGTGTCCTCAACCGGGGTGGGGTGTGCCCAGTTCATCTTTGTGCTTATGCAGGGAGGCTTCGGTTAACTTTTTTAAAGGGAATTTAGTAGATGAAAGATCTGCGCAGGCCTACGGAGGCTCCCCGGGCTGTAGAGTGCGCACCTGCTGGCAAGCCCACAGGGTGTGTCCAACTTCTATCGGTTCACCTTCAGAAGCCAGCTACAGCTTGTTCCCATTTTCTGCCCCTGGCTCTTGTTCCCAGTGGTCACTTCAGCTCCACACAGCCTGCGGCCATTTGGCTGCTCACCAGCCTTTCCATCCACCACCAAGGAGACTCTTCTGCAGTTAATCCAGCCACCACCAACAGGCTGCACAAAGCAAAGCCTTATTTATGTACTGTGTTTATTTGATTGATTTTTTTTTTTAAGACAGAGGTCTCAGATAACCCAGTCTGGCCTTGAATTGGCTGTGCAGCCAAGGATGACCTTGAATTTCTGATTCTCCTGCCTCCTACTCCTGTGAGCTGAAATTACAGAGGGTCTCCATTACAGCTGGTTTATGGATGAAACCAGGGCCCCATGCTGGCTGAGCAAGCACTGTGCTGACTCAGGCACCCTCACAGCCCCTTATTTTGTTAGTGGCAGTGTTGGCTGGCTAGGGTTTCACCCTGTAGTCCAGACGTACCTCAAATTCATGACAATCCTCCTGTGTCAGCCTCTTACCACCAGCTCGGGACTTTTAAAAGTCCCAGTCACACTGCTCAATCCCTGATCTGGAATTTGAAGCCACCAATACTCTTGAACCCAGCTCAGACTTCTGGGGATGGGGGACAGCCTGGGGACTGTAGGGAGGCCTCATCTGCCTGCACTCACCAAAGATGGTACTTTCAGCAGGACAGGGCAGGACAAGGCTGGGCAAGGCAGGGAGGGGCCAGCCAGCTGGCTTCAGGGCTGTGTCTAGGGCCAGCTGTTCCCAGTGCTGCCGGGGCTTGACTGTCTCTTTCACCGGAAGCCCCAGTTGCGGTGTAGCTCTGGCTGCTGCCGGGAACCAGTGCGCTATTCTGGGAGTGTGATGGCGCTGGGCAGCCGGTGAAACTTCAGCTCCCTTGGTTTCTAGGCTGGTCTCCTCCCTGCTGACGACAAGGCAGAGTTCAGGCATTATACAAGCTCTGGGCCACTGATGGCAGGTTTGAGGGTCCTAAAAGCAATTGTGGTCTTGCTAAAAAGGGATCTGGCAGGAGCGGGTAGCCTGCGTTCAGCTCTGGGCTCAGCAGCTAGCCTTTTTTTTTGGGGGGGGGGTTGTTTTTTTGTTTTTTTTTTCAAGATAGGGTTTCTCTGTGTAGCCCTGGCTGTCCTGGAACTCACTCTGTAGACCAGGCTGGCCTCGAACTCAGAGATTCACCTGCCTCTGCCTCCCAAGTGCTGGGATTAAAGACGTGCGCCACCACGCCCTGGCACAGCCAGCCTTCTTTAAGGCTGTAGCTCACAGGGCCCATGGTCCTTCCCTGCCCCCAACCCATCCCCCCCAAACGCCAGTTTTACACTTAATCTACATACCCATTCTTTACAAAATTAACCCATTCATGGGCCTTCTGCAACAGTCCTACAGGTTAAATCCAGTGACCAATTTCCTCCAAGGTCCTTGCCTTTTAAATAGTTTTATTGTATTTATTTATTTGAGGAGGCAGTGGGGGGGGGGTTGGTTAGTACACAAACACACAGCCTCAGAACTGATTGTGTCATTTGCTTTGAAAAACATGATGTGGGCCACTTTTAGACCACTGAGTCCCTGGGAGCCTACTTAATATCCACACCCCCAAAAGGTGCACACTGGCCTTAAGGAATAGTAGGGTCAAGGCTGGGCATGGTGGCACATGCCATTAATCCCCAGCACTCAAAGGTAAAGACAGGCAGATCTCTGTGAGTTCAAGGTTAGCTAGTTCTACACAGGAGTTCCAGACCAGCCAGGACTATTCAGTGAGACCCAGTCTCAAAACAAATAAGCAAACAAACAAAGTCAGGGCTGGAGAGATGGCTCAATGGTTAGGAACACTGGCTGCTCTTACAAAGGACCAAGTTTCGGTTCTCAGCACCCACAGGGCAGCTCACAAACCTCTGTTGCCTTCAGTTGAGAGGGTCTTCTGATGGTCTCATGTGGCTTCCACGAGCACCAGGCGTACACATGGTGTGCATAGACACCGGCAGGCAAACACTCATACCCGAGTAAAACGTAAATAAATGTTTTGTTTATTTGTTTGTCTGAAGTAACATCAAGTAATGAACAGGTGGCAACATCTGCGGGCAAAGGAAGGCAAGACAGGCAAAACACAGGGAGCAAGATGCTGCCTCCGGTCCCGCCAGGTTGGTCACTCCTTGGACTACAGCAGATGAATGGAAGATGAACAGAAGGAGGAATGGAGGAGGGGTTCCCAAGTGAGGACTTCTGGAAGAAGTCAGCCAAGCATCACCGTCTGTTCCGAAGCCACACACCGAGGACCCGGCTCCTTCCCACTGATGGAGCTTCTGTCCTGCCGTATTGCCGATGGGGAGATGACCTGGGGCCTCAGAGCTCCCAAAGGCAATGCTTCCCTAGCTCGGTGGCTCTCCCACACCCCCACAGTGGTCCCAGAGGCAGGGGCTGTCACCCATTTTACAGATGAGCAAGTTGTGTTGTCATTGAGTTTCTCTGCCACCCCTGCCAGTCTGTGAGCTTCCCATCTATCAGAGTGTGCCCCTGGGCGAGCTCTCAACGCGACCCCAGGCTCTGATCCCACTTTTGTCTGTTCCTCCCTAGACAGAGGTCTTTTCTTTATCTCTGTGGTGATTAAAGACTAGGAGGTTGGGCCCAGGAGATCGCTCAGTGGGTCACACGTGCTTGGCTGCACGCCAAGGCCAAGGACCTGGATCAGCTCCCAAAAGTTGTCCTCTGAGCTCCACATGTGCACCTAGCACAAGCATGCATGCAATTGATAAAATCAATATTATTTTAAAACAGAAGGTTGGTGTGTTGGGTCTCCTGCCTCTCGCCTCTCCCTAGGTTCTCTCCAGTGTTCTCTGACATCATAAAACACATCTGTGGGGGATTTGAAAATGCTTGGCCCAGGAAGTGGCAATATTAGGAGGTGTGGCCTTGTTGGAGTAGGAGTGTCACTGTGGGGGTGGGCAATGAGACCCCACATGGGAGCCAGTCTTCTCCTAGCAGCCTTCAGATGAAGATGGAGAACTCTCAGCTTCTCCTCCACCATGCCTGCCTGGATGCTGCCATGCTTCCACCAGGATGATATTGGACAGAACCTCTGAACATGTAAGCCAGCCCCAATTAAACGCTGTCCTTATAAGAGTTGCCTTGGTCATGGTGCCTGTTCACAGCAGTAAAACCCTAAGACAACATCCTTCCTCTGTTGGCTGGGGTGGCACATGACTTTAATCCCAGCACTCCAGAGGCACAGGCAGGTAGATCTCTGTGTGTCCAAGGGTTCAAGACTAGACTTGTCTACAAAGTGAATTCCAAGATAGCCAGGACTGCATAGTGAGACAACAACAAAAGGATATTGTTCCTTGGAATACAAGGCACACCTCTGTCACCTGGGAGCTGATTAAGACTATATAGACTTCTGGGACTGGAGAGATAGTGTGGCAGTAATCCTCACAAACTGCTCTTTACAGGGGACACAAGACTGGTTCCCAGTTCTCACCTTGAGCAGCTACAACTGTCTGTAACTCTAGCTGCAAGGGGATCCAACACATCTGGCCTTGACGGGTGGGCACTCATGTGTGTACATAGCACACACACATAGACATATACATAATTAAAAATAATTTTTAAAATATATCTTAGACTGAGCAGTGAAGAGAGACTCTGTCTTCCTCTCTCTCTCTCTCTCTCTCTCTCTCTCTCTCTCTCTCTCTCTCTGTGTGTGTGTGTGTGTGTGTATGTGTGTGTGTGTGTGTATGTATGTATGTATGTGTATATGTATGACTATAGATTTCTGGTTGGGTTTTTTGAGACAGGGTTTCTCTGTGTAGCCCTGGTTGTCCTGGAACTTTCTCTGTAAACCAGGTTGACATCAAACTCATAGGTCCTCCTGACTCTGCCTCCTGAGAGCTAGGATTAAAGGTGTGCGTCACCACCCATCAACTTACGTTTTTCCTAACATGTCTTTATTTTTCTGGCAGTGTGAAGGTCAGAGGATAACTTCTAAGAGTTGTTCTTTCTACCGTGTGGTTTCTGGGGATCCAACTCAATTTTTCAGACTTGGTGGCAAGCACCTTTGCCTGCTAGGCCATCTCACCAGCCCAAGACTAGAGATTTCTGAACCCACCTAATCCCTTATCCAATCAGAACCTCTCATTTATTGAGGGCACAGGTGACTGAGATCTCTTAAGGTTTCAGCTCCTTAGATACAAGTCCATCTTGGATGCTAACGTTGTGTGGTGGTTTTAATGAGAATGGCTCCTTTAGACTCGTGTATGTGAATATTCGTTCCACATTGGCAGAACTGTTAGGGAAGGATTAGGAGGTGTGGCCTTGTTGGAGGAGGTGCATCACTGGGGGAAGGCTTTGAGGTTTCAAGTCTCTCTCTCTCTCTCTCTCTCTCTCTCTCTGCTTTAAGGATCAAGACGTAAAATCTCAGTTGTTTCTGCCGCCATGTCTTTGTTCTACCATCATGGACTCCAACCCTCTGTCAGCCCCCAAATTAAACTCTTTCCTAGGTTGCTTCTGTTGTGGGGTGGGGTTTTAGCACAGTAATAAAAAAGTAACTAAGACAGTATTTCCAGAGAGAGCCAACGAGATGAACAAAACCACAGGCTGACTGAATGGTGTGTGGAGGGAAGGCAATCTCATTACACAGGAGCAGTCTGGGGAACGGTTTTGATGGGGAAAGAACTCACCAGCGGAAAGTAAGAGCCTCACCTGGAGCCTGACTTTTGGCTTCTTTGTGGGTTCTTTTTTTCTTCTACCCTTCTCCATCCTTCCTCCTCCACCCTTTCAACTAGGTATGGTGGGGGTGGGGTAGTAAGGGGATGATGATATTATTAGAATACTTCCCACTGTGCTGGAAAGATAGCTCAGTGGTTAAGAGCACTGACTGCTCTTCCAAAGGCCCTGAGTTCAATTCCCAGCAATCACTTGGTGGCTTACAACCATCTACAATGTAATTGATGCCCTCTTCTGGTGTGTCTGAAGACAACTACAGTGTACTCTATATACATAAAATAAGTAAATAAATATTTTTTTTAAAAAAGAATACTTCCTGTTGATTGGGTACATTGAGTTCTTTGGGGCGAGTTTGATCTTACTCATCAGGAAATTTTATTTCTTCTTTTTATCTCTGCACATAGCTGCTTGACCAACTGTGACCAACATCACTCAACCACCAACTGGCCAACCAGCCCTTTCTCTCAGGGCTCTAGCACTTACATACCCTCTGAAAAATTCTCAGAATTCCAAATGTCATACAATTGCAAAAGTATCTGCCGCTGGCGAAACCACGCCCCTGCTAGAGCACAAGGCAAATCATAGTCAGCTGCCGAGGACAATCTGAAGCAGCCCCATATCCCATATCTGGGATTAAAATGAAAACACACATTCTTATAATATTTCTGTATCTTTTTTTTTTAAAAAAAATCTCACCATAAACACCCCCAAAATTGGCTGGGAAGAGTCCAGAAGTGAGAAGTCCTGGGGGGTTTGCAGGAGGAAGGCCCTAGAAGGGAGCTGAAAAGATCAAGCTGTGCCCTGCTCGCTAGGTGACTCCATACTGTGCTTTGCCCTAGGCGAGTTCATTTTCTTTTTAATTTATTTTATTTTATTATATGTAAGTACACTGTAGTTGTCTTCAGACACTCCAGAAGAAGGCGTCAGATCTCGTTACAGATGGTTGTGAGCCACCATGTGGTTGCTAGGATTTGAACTCGGGACCTTCGGAAGATCAGTCAGTGCTCTTAACCCCTGAGCCATCTCACCAGCCCCGCAAGTTCATTTAACAGAGGATCATTTGTATAGATATAGAAGTGGGTTGATGTCGAATACTGAGAATGTAGACACAACCACCTGTGAGGCCAGACGAAAGGTTCTCCTCTACAGACCTGTCAGAGGAGATTGGGAACACAGGCTCACAGGGGTTTGTGCGGAATGTGTTAGATGTCCTAGCAGGAAGATGCAGCTGCTTATGTATGCTGGTCCTCCTCCATTGGGGAAGGTCATCTCCTTCAACGAAGCATGCAGCTTTGGGAGGAACACAAGTGAACAGGGAGGAAGCAGGTGGACATGTGCCTTGACAGCCAATCAATAGCGCCCCGTGTTACAGCCAAGCAGTTCTTACATCCCACTTGGGCATGTTAGAACCATATGTAGTTGTTCAAGCCTTTGACCCCAGCACGTGGGAGGTAGAGGCAGGTGGCACTCTGTAAATTCAAGGCCAGCTTGGTCTACACAGAGAGTTCTTAGAAAGCTAGGGATACATAGTGAGACCCTGTCCCAACATTCTAATTAATTAATTTAAAAAAAAAAAAAATCAAGGACCAGGGAAATGGCTTAGTGGTTAAAAGCACATATTACTTTTCCAAAGGACTTGAGATCTGTTTCCAGCACCCATGTTGTGTGACTCACAAGTATCTGTAACTCCAGCACCAAGGGATCTAATGCCCTCCTCCTAAGGCCTCCATTGGAATCCTTAAACAGGCACACACACACACACACACACACACACACACACACACACTCACACACACATGAAAAAGAAATAAATATTTTTAAATGGGAAGATTGAAGAGGTGGCTCAAAGGTTAAGAGTACTGGCTACTCTTCCAGAGGACGCAGGTTCAGTTCTCAGCCCCATGTTGTAGTTCACAACCTTCTGTAACTCCAGCTCTGATGTCTTCTTCTGGCCTCTATGGGCAGCCACACACTTGAGATTCAGTCTCAGTCACTCACACATACATACATACATGCATGCATACATACATACACATACATACATACATACATACATACATATATACATACATACATACATTTGAAAACTCAGAATAACCAGGGTAAGAACTTACCAAACACTCCTGACCCAGGAGGGCCACAGCACTCGCACTGGGAGCCAGAAGGAGGAAGAAGACATCAAACACTTCAGTGCTAACGGCTCCCACCGACAGGTCATCTGAAACGAGGTGCACATGAAGGAATTGACAGGTAGAGACACAACTGTCCCTGGGTTTTAGTTCAGCTCAGTCCCTACTGCAGATACAACCTAATCAAGTGGCTGTCCATCTGCCTGTCCATCCATCTGCCTGGACAAAGTCCTTCACTTTGCCTCTCTGGCTCAGCTCAGCCTCCAGGGCTGCCTTAACCCATGACCCAGAAGCTAGGCTCTGAGTTTCTCCACTTATCTCCCATCTACACAGGCGCCTGCCTCTATCTATAGCAGCTCTCTGCCTCTCTTACAGCAGCTTTGAACTCTTTAGGAGCTCTGCCCTTCTGTAGCCATTGTGTTACACACACACACACACACACACACACACACACACATTGTATGCATATGAATAGCATTACTGTGTACATATAATCTGTGATCTGAATTAATACATAGTTTCTGAATTTATTTAATAAATTCTGACACTGTGGAGAGACACAAATGCACCTAGCATTTTTTTTCCTCCTGACATCTGACATCATATCACCTACTCATGAGCAGGGCAAGAAGCAGGAGTGGGGGTTGGGCGCCCATGCAAATCATCATAAACATTTTTTCTAGTTATCCAAAGCTGTTATCAGGCCTGGGACATGGACCAGTGGGTAAGAGCACTGCTTTGAATGCCTCACAACCTGAGTTTGTTCTCTGGAGCTGATGTACAAGCAGAGAAAACTGACTGCACAAAATGACCCTCTGACCTCCGTATGCACACCATGGCACACACATGGACACACGCCGGGGCTGGGGACAATTCACATCAGCAGTTCTCAAGCCGTGGGTCACAACCCGTTTGGTGGGGTCTAAGGATCTTTCACACAGTCTCCGAGGACCATTGGAAAAAACAGATATTTACGTTATGGTTCATAACAGTGGCAAATGAAAATAACTTTATGGTTGGGGTCACCACCACAACACGAGGAACTGTGTTAACCGGTCGCAGCATTAGGAAGGTTGAGAGCCACTGATTTAGTTCCCTAATGACAATTTAGGGACAGCCATACCCGGTAACCTTTCTTCATGTTTTCCAGGCAAACCTGGCTGGGAGGAGTCACCGGAAAGCTGGGAGCACAGCCAGAGGCTCTCTGCATCCAGTTTTTGTTAGGGATCTCAGAGCCACTTGCCTGTGAGCTTTCCTGCCTCTGCCCCAACCCTGCCACCTTGGCCTCAGTCAGTCACTCAGCCATTTACTCTTTCCTGCTCTTAAGTGGCCGGCAGGAGCCTCAGATGCAGAAGAGAATGGAGCGTGGCTTGTTGAAGGTCACATTTATGCTTACCCGAAAGCAGCCAGCGCAGAGCGGTTGAGCAGGAGAGATTTACTCCCAACAGCCCTTTCGCCCTAATACCAGATTGCATTTCAAAACAGTTATCTTGCTCACTGGGCCATTTCCTAACCAGGCCTGCAAGCAGCGGCTCAGCAACTTCCCTGTCCTTGGACCTGCTTTGGTGATGAAATGCGATCCAGAAGAGCCCCTCTTGGCCTTGGAAGAGCATGTGCAGTCAGCTATCGGCCTGCTCTCGATCTCAGGGCTCTATTTCTAGCAGCACATGGGATCTCACGTAGCCCAGGCTGGCCTTGAACTTGACATGCAGCCACAAAAATGTTATTGAACTTCTAATCTTACTGACTCCCCCACACCCTCGCCCCTGACACACCTTTTTTTTTTGGTTTTTGATTTTTGGTTTTTGGTTTTTGAAGGCAGGGCTCTGTAGAGCCCTGGTTGCTCTGTAACTCACTCTGCCTGCCTCCTGAGAGCTGAGGTTAAAGGCGTGTGGCACCACTGCCAGGTCTCTGCCTTCACCTCTTGAATGCTGGTACGATAGGTGTGTGCCACTATACCCAGTTGGATTTCTCGATTTCTCTTTCTTTCTTTTTCCTTTTCTTTCTTTCTTTCTTCTTTTTCTTTCTTAAGATTTACTTATTTTGGCAGGGTGTGGTGGCACACTCCTTTAATCCCAACACTTTGGAGGCAGAGGCAGGCAAATTTCTGAGTTCTAGACCAGCCTGGTCTACAGAGTGAGTTCCAGGACAGCCAGGGCTACACAGAGAAACCCTGTCTCGAAAAACCAAAAAATAGATTTACTTATGTTGGTTTTATGTGTGTGTTTGCCTGCATGTATATGTGCCCCATGTGTATGCAGTACCCATAGATTCCAGAAGAGGGCATCTGATCCACTGTAACTTGAGTTACAGATAGTTGTGAGCCACCATGTAGATACTGGGTACTAAACCTGGGTCCTCAGCAAGTGCTCTTAACCACTGTGTCATCTCTGTAGGCTCAGCACCTGAGTTTTTTATACAATACTAGGATTCCAACCCAAGGCTTCTTACATTCTAGGCAAGCTTTCTACCAACTGGCCCTGTCAGATGTTAGACAACCCCTTCTAATGGCCTGTTTCTGGGGAAAGGGTACCCTTGGAGACTAGCTCTTATTCTGTGGCCTGGTCTGGCTAACATCTCTCCGACCCATGCTTCCCTATGGGTTTCTGAAACCAGTAGTTTTCTAAAAGTTCTGTCTTGAGCAGAGATCCGGCTTCCCTCCAAGGCACACTGCCCAGACTCTTATTTCTGATGTTTGGTAACTCCTCTCCAAATGCAGCGCCTACCTACCTGGCCATGTGTGGAAATGCAGATGCAGAAAGCAGCTTCTGATGCCAGTAGGCTGGGGGAGCACAGGTTAGGCCATGTTGCCCCCTCCATACCTCCCCACCCCCACTCCAAATCATGATTTCATTATCTATGGACAGCATGTGTTCTGTCTTTGCAGAGGGTCACTTCTTCTATGCAGTCAGTCCAGTCCCAGAGCTGGCCACTTCCCTCAGGCTCACAAGAACTCTCGACAGTTCACCTCTGTATTAGTCAGGGTTCTCTAGAGTCATAGAACGTATGGAATGTCTTTCTAGACTGTGGGAATTTATTGTGATCACTTATAGTCTATAGTCCAACTCTCCAACAATGGTCAACTGTGAACTGGAAGTCCAAGGATCTAGTAGCTGCTCAGTCCCACGAGGCTTGTTATTTCAGCTGGTCTTCTGTAGAAGTAGGTTCCAACAGAGGCGCTGGCAAGTAGAAGCAAGCATCGAAGAAGAGCAAATCTTCCTTCTTCTAACCTCCTCATGTAAATCTCCAGCAAAAGATGTGGCCCAGATTAAAGGTGTGCACCACCATGCCTGGATCTGGGACTTGTCTTGTCCCAGGCTGACCTTGAACTCTCTTTGCCATAGTCTCCTGGGATTAAAGGCATGTACTACTTTACCTGGGCCTAAGCTTTTCATGGCCAGTGTGCTTCAAGATCTCCATGCCAAGATCCAGGTCAGAAACTTGTGTCTTCCAGTCTCAAGATCTGACCTCCAATTCTGGATTATAGTTCATTCCAGATATAGTCAAGTTGACCACCGGAATAACCATTACAACCTCCATTTTGCAGATGAGAAAACTGAGGCCTGGAAGAGTCTAGTAACTACCGCCAATTAAAAGCATTGCCTGAGCCACTACTGAGTCCTGGATGTGATGCCGGTACCCAGACCGTCACTCACTCACTGCTGCCCAAATCTGTGCTTTTGCCTCCTTGCGCTGATAAAAACAGGCCTGACCAGGTTTGAAACTGCTCTCCAGGATGGCTTGGGGATCACTAGGATATGGCTCAAAAGAGACCTATAAACAACTCACAGCCAGGCTCTGCTATCCTTTGACTGCGTTGTGGAGCCTGTGATATCATTTCCTGCTTGGTAACAAGGCGACTTTGCGGCCCGCCCCCTGCACTGGTTGTCAAGGGTGGAGTGAGCTTAGCCATGTTAAGAGGGCTTGGAAAGCTGTTTAATGCTCTTCAAATAAAAGGTATTGTCAGCCTCTTGGACTCTTCAGAGGGCCATGAGTAGCTAGCTGCTTTACAAATATTTGTGTGTTTCAACGAGCTTCCTGCGAAGGCCAGGAGGAGCAAGGCCACCCAGCCACTCTTCCCTATAGCCACAGCTGGCCAACAGAGCTCGGGAGAACAACACTGGGTCCAACGTCTAAGGAGTCACATGAGTGCGTTGTCATCCCTCCTTGCTCCCAAGAGATCAGTGAGCAAGGATGGCAAAGAGATAGATGATAAATCTTCCACATGATTCCGGCAATCGACATATAAACAAGCCACCCCAAACTTAGTGCCTTAACCAATAATATTTATTTATTTAGTGAGATAAATGCTTATGCAGCCCAGGCTGGCCTCCAGATCCATATATAGTTGAGGATGACCTTGATCTCCTGATGCTCCTGCCTTTGCATCTTGAGGGCTGGCTTTACAGTGTTCAGCACGATACCCGGGTTTTATAACCCTGAGGATCAGAGCCAAGGCAAATAACCTGCGTCTGAGCTAAGACTCCAGCCCCATCGATTTACTTCTGTCTGACAGTTGTATACGTTGGCAGGGATCAACAGATAGGCTCTTCCTTAGGTCCCTATGCATTTGCAGGCTATGGTCAGCTGAAGGCCCAACTCATTTGGATGGACAAGATGCCAGCTTGGGGCCTCTCCCCACAGCCTCTGCCCAACAGTATAGCTCAGACTTCTAAATGGCTGCTCAAGGTCCCAGGTACAAGAACAACTAGAAATCGTTATTCTTCAAGGAGATACAGATGTGCCTTGGGTTGGCACTGCCACACTCTGCTGGAAGGCACCCACGTAAGTCCCTGTTGAAGGGGGCATCAGAAGGGACTTCCTCTCTCCATGGATCAGTGCCAGAGGGAAGTGGAGTCTGATGCCTTTAAAGATAAACACCACCCAGGCAGTTCCCAAGGCTCCTGAGCTGCCCAGCTTATCAGGACTGTTGTCATGACAACAAGGAAGCCCTGGCTTTGGTGGAGGATGTGGGGATAGGCTGTTTCCTTGGCCGAACAGAGAAACCCCTGGACATCCCTGTTCTCCACTGGACAGCTGTGTAGGCCTAAGCGCTGTGGCTAACCACTCTTTTCTCAGGTAAGGCCTCCCTGTGTGGCGCAGGCTGGCCTCGACCTCACGATCCATCTGGCCTGAGCGCCCAGGTGCTGGGATTACAGGTGTGTGCCACCATACCCCAGTGTCCAGTGAAATCTTACCATGATACTTAGTCACATTCATCAAGAGCCAGATTCCGGTAAGGGTGTGGTGGTATAGGACTATGGCAGTCGGGCCTAAATAACAAGGCCCCATCTCCCAGAAGGAACAGCAGACACTCAAACACAGCGAGGACCACGGGGCAACCCTTCATACACAGCCTCTGGGTGTTCGTCCCACTAATGCCCAAAGGTCTTTCACCCAGAAGAGACTAGCTGGACCCCCTCCCCCAACCCCCACCGCTGAGCACACAGTGGCTTAAAGACAGCCCCTGCAAGCTACCAGTTTGCCTATTGTCTGCAGCAGGGCCCCAGGTTCCTTACTCTGCCCTATTCTTCTTTATCAGCACTTGAGGTTCCCCTTTGATTAGTGTAACTCTGTGTCTCTTTGGACAGCTAACCACTTCCCTAAGCCCGAACTTCCTCCTCTGTAAGTCAGGACTAAGACAGCTGCCTTGTAACATAGTCATGCATAGAAAATGAAATGCTGGGGCTAGTGAGATGGTTCAGCAGGGAAAAGGGGCTTGCTGCCAAGCCTGATGACCTGACCTGCAGGATCACCATGATGAAAGAAGAGATCCAGCTACTACAAGCTGTTCTCTGACCTCCGCACATACTCTGCGGCACCCCATGAATTTATGTTTGCCACACACGCACAAAGAAGTAAATAAACAAATAGAAATATTTATAAATAATATTGCTAGGTGCTATGCCTTTTTTAAAAAAAGATTTATTTATGAGTACACTGTTGCTGTCTTCAGACATACATCAGAAAAGGGAATTGGATCCCATTACAGATGGTTGTGAGCCACCAGGTGGTTGCTGGGAATTGAACTCAGGACCTCTAGGAAGATCAGTCAGTGCTCTTAACTGCTGGGCCATCTCTCTAGCCTAGTACTAGGGCCTTTAATTCCAGGACTCAGAAGGCAGAGGCAGGCAGATCTCTGTGAGTTTAAAGTCAGCCTGGTCTACATGGTGACTTCTAGCCCAGCCAGGGCTACACAGTGGAGCCCTGTCTCAAACACGATGCAGGGCAGAGGCAGCATGCCTTTATTTCTATGTCTTAAGTTCCAGCCACTCCAAGGGCTGAGACAGGCATATCATTATGAAGTTGAGTCAAGGCTGGGCTAAAAAGCCAAGCATATCTCAGTTAAATACAAATGTAGAATACTTGTCTAGCATGCGTGAGGCCCTGGATTCAAGATTCCCTACACCACAAAAAAGAGCCTTTTCTTTTCTTTTTTT
>NC_034603.1:82036944-82053231 GCF_900095145.1 Mus pahari | reverse complement strand
CACCTACTACTAATCATTGAGCCAACTCTCCAGCTCCAATCCTTTGTTCTTACAAAGTTTCCTTAGCTGTACACAGCCCTGTGGGTTTATTGACTATTGACTCCCTCTGCTTTCAGGATACATGCCACAGCAGGGATGGAGATCACGTGACCGTGGAGTTAAATACCCTTGCTGTCTGGCCCTTTACAGAAAGTCTGACCACCCTGAACAAGACCATTTGCCAGGCTTTCAGGCTGCCCTCTGTGTTGGATGGTTCCAGCATGGACTTCTGTTGGGCAGAAAGACGAATGCGAGAGATTGCTGTTTACGATTGGTCTGCCAGGGAAGGGTGTTTTGGTGTCAGGATTTATTCAGGACTAGAGTCCAGCTAGGGGCCAAGGTGTCCCTGACTTCACCCCTGCCCTGAGCCTGCCACTAGGTACCAGGGCAGCCAAAGTCCCCTCCTGTCCTCCGGGCAGCAACTAGCACAAAGCAACTGTTTTCCCCAATCCCACTGCCCATGAAGACAGGAGGAGACTTGTTCACAACCATCACACAGGAATTCCCCACCTCCCACCGCTGCCCCAAACTGAGCTCAGAGCCTCCCCACAGAAGTTGAATTCCCCTGCCTGAGACTGAACCGGGCTGTAACCCGATCTCCTCTGTATGCTGTGTGACCTGGTTGAAGTGGATGTCTGGCACTCCCCTCCCCCATCCCAGTCCTGTCTTCCCACTCCAGGAAGAGGAAGGTCTACAGAGGAGACCGCTCTCCTGCTATTGGGCAATGACGACCGGCCAGGGTTGCCTGCTTAGGAGCCACAGCGATCTCCTTTCTTGGTCCCTTTTCTAGCTTCCGGGGTGTACTGGGTTCTCTGCGGGTTGTGACTCCTGCCGCTTTCCAGAACTGGCAGGGGTTCTGAGGAAGGGGAGGGCCTGCTCTTTACAGGCTAATCTGAGCATCCAGTTTACCTGCTTCTGGCTTCAGTCACCAAATAAACAAGTGCTTAGGCACGAGGCCCCACTCCTCCCTGCCCAGTGAAGTGTGCCAGCTCTGGCTGTGCCTTTGGGTGCAGGAAGCTGCTGGCGCAGGCTGGCCACAGCTCCTGCTGAGCCATCAACGTCCCCAGAACCCCGCTGCAGCTGGCTCCTGGGGAGGATGTCATGGAGCCCAGCCCCCTTACTGTCGTGAGTTACTGTCCTAGCCATTGATTATTAATATATATATATTTTTTTAAATGCGTTCTAAGCTGAGTACTCCGTTCTGCCCCGTCGCTCTCTCTGGCATCACAAGGACGGCCGGCTGGCTGGTCTGGCCAGTTTGCCAGGAAGCGGCATATGCTCATACTTGCGAGGCCAGGGGCAGGGAGAGAAGAGCCATTGCCCCTCCCCAACAAGGAGTTCCACTAGAGCCCTATGGCTCCTCCTCCCACCCAGGTCCTCATCCCTGTTCTCTGGCACCCTCTGGTCCTGGAGAATCTGCTGTAAAATCAGTTTGATAAATCCTAAGTCAAGCAGGCTTAGAAGAATAAGGAAGAGCTTTAGGGCGCTGGAAGCTCAGAGGGCTGGAAGCTCATGAGTACTTAAAAACTGGTGTCATAGCGTGTGCTTTGCATTCGTAATTGGGGATGGATCCCAGGGCCTCCAGTCTGCAAGGCACAGAAGACACATCCCTAGTCCTACACTACTTTTTTTTTTTTTTAAAGATTTATTTTATTTATTTATGTAAGTACACTGTAGCTGTCTTCAGACACTCCAGATGGGGCGTCAGATCTTGTTACAGATGGTTGTGAGCCACCATGTGGTTGCTGGGATTTGAACTCAGGACCTTCTGAAGAGCAGTCGGGTGCTCTTACTTGCTGAGCCATCTCACCAGCCCCCTACAGTACTTTTTAAGTCCTAAAAGGAATTCATACCTGTTTTAAAGTTTGAAATCCAATTAGAATTTTTGGATGGTGAAAGCAGCCACTCACACTAACTCATTCTTCTCTCCTGTTGGAACTCCTCCATTTGGTTTGGGGCAGCAGTTCTCAACCTGTGGGTCTCGATCCCTTTGGGGATTGCATATCATATACCCTGCGTATTAGATATTCAAGTTAAGACTCACAGCCTAGGCCCTGGTGGCCTAGCATGCATGAGGTCCTGGGATCGATTCCCAGGGGTTGCATAAACTCTCACCTAACCACTCAGGAAGTGGAGGTAGAAGGATCACAATTTTATGTATATAGCAAGTTTAAGATACTATCTATAAACAAAAATAAACCAAAACCAACCAACCAAAACAAACAAACAAAACCTCACCACCAACAACCAGCAAGAAAGCAGAAAGGGCCCAAGGAAGTCAGGTTCTTTGTCCAGACCTAAGAATAAGCTACCAGGAGCAAGTCCATCACCCCAAACCTTGCCTCCTGCTGCTGCTAACCCCCCCCCCAGATTGGCCTGGAATGTTTTCATCTCCCCTAGTGGATGGCCTGGCCCCACAAGTACAAAATGCAGATATGTCTCAGGCATATCTCTCATAGCCCAGATGGGCCTTGGGTTTGACCTGTAGGATACTCATGACCTCATGATACTCAGGCCTTGGCTTCCTAAACTGTGGGATTATAAGCAAGTGCCACTGAATCCAGCTTACCCATGTTACACTGACACAGTGTGACAACCTCCAGGGAGGCTTCAGCTAGCAATGATGGTCAGAGCCAAAGAGTCTTCCCAAAGCAAGGGGCAAGGACATTGGGTCCAGTGCTGGTAATAAAGCTGGTGGGACCTCTAGCAGGCCTGGAAGCACCAGCTGTTCCTATTCCCTCTTAAAGACTCCTCTCAACAGAGCATTGGAGGCATTGCCTTCTAACCTGACAACCACAAGACAGGTTTCACTCCACAGCATCTGCAGTTCCAAACGAGTCACTGGACCTGAGAAAAGGCGCATTTCCGGCAGCTCAGTGATACCCTGCGGGACTCGGCAAAGGACTGCCGCCAATTTTGCTGTCAAAATCCAAATGCTAACTTTGCATGGCAAACTAGCAGAGTATCTATTAGCCCAAGTCTCTTTATAAACACAGACCAACACCAAATAAGTAGAAGAAAGCAAATTTGCACTTTTCATGATCCTCGGGCAAAATACAACCTGTTCTACCAGAAGCAGGCAAATGGCCATTTCTGAACTTTCGAGAAAAATCGCCAATTGTGACTCTGGTTCCAGGAGATCTGACACCTTCACACAGACATACATGCAGGCAGAACACCATACACATAGAGCAAAACAATAATCTTTAAAAATGGAAATTTAGTTTTTCTGACTTTTCTTCTTCTTCTTCTTTTGTCATAAGTGGCTATATAGTTTACCATGGATTATCTAAGTTGTAATGCTGAGTTTGATGAAAATTAAAAATTGAAGTTCTTAGACTGGGAAGCTGGCCCAGCTGGAGAGATGATGGCTCAGCGATTAAGAACACTGACTGCTTTTCCAGAGGTCCTGCGTTCAATTCCCAGCAACCACAAGGTGGCTCACACCATCTGTAATGAGGATCTGATGCCCTCTCCTGGTGTGTCTGAAGATATCGACAGTGCACTTATATACATACAATAAATAAATCTTTTTTAAAAATTATGACTTTGTACCCCATCCGTGCCTGCGTTTGGGAGCTATACTTTGCTACACAGAGAAACCCTGTCTTGAAAAAAACCAAAAATAAATAAATAAATAAATAATAACAGAGGCGACGTCTTGGTGCTTAAAGTGCTTTAAAGTGTACAAGCACTAGGACCCGAGGGGTTTGGATCCCCATGCCTGCTGAGCAGAGCAGCAAGCCTGTGATTCCAATTTTTGGGAGATGGAGACAGGAGATCTCACCGGAGTAAGAGTAGGCATACGGGGAGCGCTGGGTTTGATGGAGAGACCTTCCCTGCCTTAATTAAATAAGGAGGACACATGCTTGAGAATGATTCCTGTCGTCAACCTTAGGCTTCCATTCACAGCTACACCACGCGCGCGCACACACACACACACACACACACACACACACACACACACACGATATGAAGGTAAGAGACTCAAAGCAATACAAACAGGAACTTGAATGCCAGAGTCCAGTCCTCAGACTGCTTAGACCCAGCTCAGGGCAAGAAGAAATAGCAAAAGCAGGAACAGGAGATAAGGACACGTGTGGGCACCCCAGCAGGCTGACAATGCAGAAACCACGCTCCACTGAGTGCACAGAATTTCCTCTCTCATTCCACAACAGCCTGCAGCCAACCAGGAAGCCTAGGCTGTGTGCACCTCTGGGCCACTGCTTCCTTAGGTCCTGCTGTCCCATGTCACCTTCAGAGGCAGATGTCTGCTGTCATTACTATTTCTGTCTTACAGCTAGAGCTATGGAAAGCCTGGGTTTGCCCATTCAGGATACCCAGACAGAGCACCTCTGCTCGGACAATTTATAAGCAACATAAAGGTAAAGGGACAGCCTCTGGGGGCCGGAAGTCCCTGATCAAGGTGCCCACCAGTTCAGTAGCTTATGAGGACTTTCCATTTCATAGATGGTGCCTTCATACATCTTCGTATGGAAAGTGGGGAACAGGCATCCCTCAGGCCTCTTTTGATCTTTAAAACTATTTTTTTCAACATTTATTTATGTGTATGTAGGTGTGCCTGTGTGAATGTATATGCGCCAAGTGTGTGTAGGTGCCCAAGGCGGCCAGCAGAGTGTTAAATCCCCCAGAATTGAAGATTCAGGTGGTTGTGAGTTACCGTGTGAGTTCTGGGATCAGAACCTGGGTTCTCCACAGAAGCAGTGAGTGTATTTAACTGATAAGCCATTTCTCCTGCCTACCTCTTTTTGCTTTTTGTTTTGTTTTGTTGTTTTTGCTTGTTTGTTTTGTTTTGTTGTTTTTGGTTTTTTTGAGACAGGGTTTCTCTGTGTAGCCCTGGCTGTCCTGGAATTTACTCTGTAGACCAGGCTGGACTCAAAATCAGAAATCTGCCTGCCTCTTCCTCCCAAGTGCTGGGATTAAAGGCGTGTGCCACCACCGCCCAGCTCCTCTTTTTTCTTAAAAACAAACAAACAAAAAACTATTATTATTACTATTATACTATTACTAGTATATTATTAGTGTATTATGGTATGTCTGTGTGTACCATGCCACATGTATGGAGGTCAGGGGACACTCTGAAGAGTCAGATTTCTCCTTTACATGGATTCTGAGGGTTGAACTTGGGTCACCAGGCCTATGAGGCAAGTACTTATCCACTGAGTCACCTCTCTCTCTGTTTTTGTTTGTTTGTTTGTTTGTTTGTTTTGAGTCAGGGCCTTGAACTCAACATGAAGCTGAGGAAGACCTTGAACTTCTGATCTCAGTTCTTCTTGCTTCTACGTCTGGAGTGTGGGGCTCTCAGGTATTCATCATTGTCATACCTGATTTTTACAGGGCTGGGAATTTGAACCCAGAGCTCTGTGCGCACCAGGCAAGCACTCTAGCAACTATGCTAAACCCTCAGCCCACAGGGCTCCTTTTCAAGGACACTGTCACCTCTAAAATACTCTACCTTTTAATACTGTCTCATTAGGGGTTAGGTTTCAGTGTGTGACTTGGGGGAGCCATGACATTCAGACTGTCCCACAGCTTGCCCAAAGCCACTCAGGTAGGAGCCCACTGAGCTCTGAGGGTCCAAATAGGTCCCAACACTTGCACTGCAATTGCCTTACCTATTGTGCCCTTTCTTCTCCCCGGCCCACCTGACTAGCTTTTCAACATTTAGTCTGTGTCTCTGTTGCTGTGACAAACACCGTGGCCCAGACCAACTCAGTGAGGGACTTACAGGTTACAGCTTACGAGTTACAATTTCAACATTTTACGGTTATAACAACGTCTGCTATGTTGCCAAAATAGTGACTCTTGAAACACCAATGCAACCAGTTTCTTGAGAACCCTTTCAGCAGAGGAGTGTGTGCTGTCCTTCCTCTTTGACCCTGCAGGAGAGTCCCATCTCATCCATTCTCTGGAACCTAAAGCCTGACAGCTCAGCCCTTCTTCAGTAACCCACTCGCTTGCTTTCCTGCCTCATTACATTTCTAGAACTTGGTTCTATGTTCAGACCCCGGCAGTTCTAATTCCTTTGACTGTCAATTGCATTCCATCGTGGGATTCCGCAGCCCAAGGGTGGAACCTTTCACCTTTTACGGTTCTTGTAAGAAAACGCCACCCAGCCCGGTCCCCAACCAGGTGCACGGAAGTCCATGCCTCGCTTCTAGAATCTGTGTACATTGGGCAGAATGTGCCATGCTGCCCTCCACAGAAGTTGAATTGGTTCACAATCCCACTGGTAAAAATCCCCATCATCAATATCTGAATGCCTTTCGAAGCGCTTGCCGATCTTCTCTGTGGAAAATGGGCCCTGGATGAAGTTGTCTTGTACTTCTTTGACCCAGAATGACAGTCTCTTCAGCGCTTGTCCCTCCAACCAGCCCCAGTAAGCACCTCCTATACACAGCATAAGGCCATATGTCCTACTCCGGCTTCAAGATGCAGGACTAGAGGTGTGTCCCCATCTCCCAGCTTCTTACTGAGTCACCCCCAAGAGGAAAAGGGCCCTGGAGCTCAGGTGGTTTCCACCCTAGGAACCACTTAGGTTTCCAGTTTGGGGAGGATCTTCAACTCTGGCATTGATTGTCATTCCGTACCCTGGGCAGGGTAGAGAGCAGTGTGAGTGGGTGGAGAGGATAAGGAGCCTCGATGAACAGTCTCGGTACTTAGGAGACATCTTCCCTGGAAATCGCAGGAGATGCAGTTACCATGCCTGCTCTGCTGCCCATCAAGATGCAGGGTGAATGTGCAGAGCTGCCCTCAGTGGATTGTGACGCTCCCTAGCTGTGAGGGGAGATCTTTGTGCAAACAGATCAGCCCAGTGAGAAGCCTGGTTACCCACTGACCCTCTCTGAGTGGGTCTCAGTGTCTGTGGGGCAGCCCAAGTCAGGCCCATGTAATTCGACCCTGGTGTTGTCCTATACATCTGGCTGAGTCCTGCCAATGCAAGAATGGACAGGAGGAGCCAGCAGCTGGATTCCTGGGCCCCTGGGGAGTCTGTAGCCTGTTATTTCCTGACTCAAACAAACAGCAAATTTACTCTGGAAATTGCTGAGGCAGAGGCCTGCCGGAGCCCCTTAAAGGATGGACGGTGTCACTTTCTATCCCTTGGGGCATTTGACTCTATGGAGAAGCTGGGTCAGTTAATCCAGCCCTCTGTCAGGTCCAGAGCCAGCCAGACATCAGGAATGGGTAGTAGCTATGGCAAGAGGCTGGATTCTGAGCTTGGCCCACTGTACCCCATGGAGGGAGGGGCAAAACCGGCAGGGTGAGGCTCTATTCTATAACCAGCTTCCCAAAGCCACAGCTCAAAGTAGACTTTTCTTAGAACCGCAGGCAGAGACGATTCCCCACCCCTCACCTCCCTGGGGGGAAAAAGCACAAAGTTAAGTGGTCCCTTGGGGCTCCCTTGAAAGGCTTAATTGCTTTCTGAGAGACCTGTCACCTTCTCTCCTCCCCTCCCACACACCACTGCCTTCCCTATCCCTGCCCCCAACCTCTGAGGGCTCTTGCCCGGGGAGCCTAACCTCAGGCTCAGAGATCCTTGGCCGCCTCCCAAAGTAACCAGCAGCTATGTGCTGAACAGCAGCTTGCCTCTCCAAATACATCGCCGCCACGCCACCTCTGCTGAAAAAAAGAACCCTATGTTTGGGGGAATAAATGTGCATTTTGCTAGGAGCCAGGCGCTCGCTCATCGACAGCAGATGGATGGTGGCCCAGACTGGCTGAGTGGGCCAGACTTCAGTGCAAGCAGACAACGGTGTGAACCAGGATGGGGGATGGAGCCAGCTGAGGAAAAGTGAAAACCAGGACGGTTGGAGGTTTGCATCCCAAGAGCTTTGTCAGCATCTCTTGTGGCTTGATGGTAGTTGAAAGCCACTCAGAGGAATGTCTTAGGAAGAGCATGCTGAAGAAAATCACAAAGAGACCACAGACTGCAAGTTCAGGTACCTTAGAATGTATTTCTGGTGGCTCAGCAGATAAGAGCACTGACTGCTTGCTCTTCCGTTCCCAGAACCTACCCCATTACAGTTCTAGGGGATCCAGTGTCCTCTCCTAACCTCTGTGGGCACCAAGCACACACATGCTAACAGAACACCCATCACAGCTGGGGCATGGTGGTGCTCGCCTTTAATCCCAGCACTCGGGAGGCAGAGGCAGGCGGATTTCTGAGTTCGAGGCCAACCTGGTCTACAGAGTGAGTTCCAGGACAGCCAGGGCTACACAGAGAAACCCTGTCTCAAAAAAAAAAAAAAAAAAAGAAAGAAAGAAAGAAAGAAAGAAAGAAAGAAAGAAAGAAAGAAAGGATGGATGATGAAAGAAAAAGGAAAAGGAAAAGGAAAAAGCATTTGTGAGTCTCCAAGAAGTTCCAAAAGATTCTCAGGGTGTCCTAAGGTCAAGTTCAAGGTGTAGGTTTGGCTTGAGCTCTGACCTTGACCCTTTTCTCTTAGGCATTGACATTCAGTTCCTTGTGATGGGAGGACTAAGGTCCCTGTTTCTATGTTGACTATTGGCTGGAGTCATCGGACAGGTGGGTTTCCAAGGAGTTCACACTTTAGGTGCCTAGATCTTTATTGTGCTTAGGGCTCCCTGAAGGGCAGCTAATTCTCTGCTGCTAATGATCTCTTATGATCAGCCCCACCCAAACGACTATCTTGTATAAAGATTTGTTTATTCTGTGGGTATGAGTGTTTTGCCATGCGTGTTCCTGGAGGCCGGAAGAGGGTGTCAAGATGCCCTGAAACTGGAGTTTCAGATGACCATAAGCTGTCATATAAGTGTTGGGACTCAAACCCAGGTCCTCTGGGAGAACACCAAGTACTTGTCACCTCGAGGCCATTGCTCCTGCCCCAGGATAGCATTCATTAAAGCAAGTGTGATTTCTGTTTTCTGCCTGAAGGGCTACTCACTGGGGTGCAGTTGGGCCTGCCCGCAGCCTTTGCCTTAAACAGGCCATCAGGGAACAGAGAGGAAATGCCCTTTCTTCTGCAAGCTCCTCTCTCAAAGCCTCATAGAGACTGCACTCCCTCAGGAATAGGCTCAAGATGGACTAAAGCATGCTGACCCCAGAGAGACACTCCTGGCCTTGCCTTTGGGGAGTTTACTGAACCCTCTGTCCTTCTTAGGCAGGCCTGGACCCAGTGACTGCAGGCTATAGGGCTTGGCAGCTCCTCGGCCATTTCCTGGCCCACTTTTAGCCTGGTCCAAAGTGGTAGCTCCCGGGGCTGGGGAGACCGCTCAGCGGTTAAGAGCACTGACTGTTCTTCCAGAGGTCATGAGTTCAATTCCTAGCAACCACATGGTGGCTTCTTCTCCTATGCCCTCTTCTGGTGTGTCTGAAGACAACTACAGTGTACTCATTAAAATAAATACATAAATAAATTTTTTTTTAAAAAAGTGGTAGCTTCTGATTTGTTTCCATAGATGGTCTAACACTAGGAAGGTCAGGGGGCTGGACGATCCCACTTGTGGGGCTCCCCCAAACCACCTCACAATCACCTCAACATGGCCTATTGCCAGACTCAAAACTTCCAGGTTCCTTAAAGGTCCCTATTGTATCTCCAGGGTTTTTTTTTTTTTTTTTTAAAAGCTCCTTTCCCAGCTTGCTCTTTGTAGCAAAGCTTAAGGGCCAGCCTCTGCTCTCCCACTAGGCTCCCCCCTCCCCCCAGTTACACAAGAATGTGGGCACCTGTAGCAACAAGCTCTTGGAATGTTTTCTTAGCTGCAGGGGGCGTGGAGGATCCTGGGGTGCCTGAGAGCAAAAGGACCCTTTTGTGACTTTCCTTCCTCCCTGCTAGGAGCTACCGTCCTAGCCCACATTTATCTTCTGTCTCTTCTCCTCCCGGAGGGACTTTTGGGTCTTGAGGAATTTCAATAAGGTCCCTTTGTTTGCATCAAACACCAGATGCTTGGCTTCCCGTGAGACACCTGTGTGACCTTCGACCTTCCCTTTCTCCTGGATGCCATGGAGAGAAAAAGAGGCATGTCAGGATTCTCGGAAGGCAATAGGGCCACAGGTGGTTGAAGAGCCCAGGGAGACCCCAAAATTCTGAAGGGTTTATACAGTGACTACAGAATGGTGTACAGGATGGACAGGAGGCAGCACAACACTGGCAGTGAGGTGTTTTGTGTCTCTGCATGTCTTGCCTTTGTTTCCTTTCAAAGGCAAGATGCCTTTATGCCAGATGGCTTGCTACATCTCCCTACTCCGCCCACTCCCCGTGTGTTGGTCAGGTGCTGTGTTAGGTGTTGAGAATTGTATGGGCAATCCTCAGATTCATCTGGAGTCTGTTGGGAGCTGGCTTTAGGGTTAGGTGGGGCTGAGGAACACAGGGGATTCTGGAAACCAGGCCACGCTGAGCTACAGGGTTCATCCTGGAGGCCGAGGAAACCACGAGAAGACTTTATTCCATTACAGAGTCAGGACTGCTTCAGGAAAGATGACAGACCACAGAGAGGAGGCAATCTGCTACCAAAATCCTGCTGATGTGTCAATGGCCCACGGGAAAAGATTTCCCCATCAACACCCCTAACCCACTATCTATTCATAATGGAAACAGCGTGTGCCCTTTGCCAGTCTGACTCGGCACCGAGCAACTGGTTCGCCCAGTCAAGTGTGCCGTTATAGCATTTTGTCATCCTGTCTCCACTAAGCCTTCTGGTTTCTAGACAAACATCCACCCGGTCTTCCTACAACTCTACCCTCTGGGTACCCTGTGCACTGTCTCTCCTGCCTCTGCCTGCCTAGCGACATGGCATTCCCCACCCCCACCTTAGCCCCTGCTGGCCTTTCTGCAGAAAAGGAGAGGGAGGCCAGTGATGTCTGGAAGGCGAGCCAGTAGACAGAGGGAGCTTTCATCTCCCTGCTTTGAGCTCCTCGCAGGTCCCTTTCTCAACTAAGCACTTAGTAACCGGGATGCTGTTTCGTTTCTGTTGCTGTTATAAAATAGCCTGAACAGAGCCAACTTAGAGAAAAGAGGTCCTGACCCCTGCAACCCCCACCCCATCTCCAGGCTCACACTTCCAGGTTACAGCCCATCACTGAAGGGAAATCACAATGGCTGGAGACAATTAGTCACATTGTATCCATCAGTCACAATGTATCCATCCGCAAGCAGCAGGGTGCAAGGATGGCTGGAGTTCAGCTCCCTCTCCCCCTTTCCTTTTCTTTTGCTTTTTGCTGTTCGGTTTTTTCAAGAAGGGGGAGAGGGGGTTCTTTGTGTAGCCCTGGCTGTCCTGGAACTCAATCTCAGGATAAAACTCAGAGATCCACCTGCCTCTGCCTCCGGAGTGCTGGATTAAAGGCCTGCGCAACTATGCCTGGTTTCCCTTTTCATTGCATCCAGGATCCAGGCTATGAAACCATGTGACTCACTTCAGGGCAGCTCTTCCCACTTCCTTTAACCTAATAGAGACAATCCCTCAGATTCACCCACAGGCCAACCTAATATAGATAATCCCACAATGAGACTCCCTTCCCAGGTGAGTCCAGAATTCTATTAAGTTGGCATTAACCAACACACACACACACACTCACACTCACACTCACACACACATACACACATGCTGAGAATAGCTGATCTAGACAGAAACTACAACAGCCTTACAGGGAACCTTGGATACATAAGGCTGTATACAAATTTCCTGCTCACCCCAATCCCTGCCTCCACCCCCGTGAGATAGTCAGCAAGACTGTGATAGGATGTGTGGGCACCACCCTTGCCTGGACTCACTCAGGTGATGAGCTGCATCCTGTATAACACGGAGGCTGGCTGAGTGTCCTCAGGCTCTGGGACTGGAGAAGCAGTCCTCAGATTGCCACTGGAGTCCTGCATAGCTTGGGGAAGTATGCAGCCAGGAGCAAGCCGAATCAAGCTTTGGAACACAAGAGCCTGAACCTGTTACCTTTTTCCTTTGTAGTAGTTGTCCTTCCCCCTGAGGTCATATTTAGGGGAACTAGGGGTGAGGGAGGCTGAAGTAGTGGGAATCCTGCAGGCCACTCACACTGCAGCCACACAGGAAGTGGATTCTGGTTTGTGTTCACAGAACCAAGGCGCCTCCTGTGGGTACCTGACCAGGGAAGCCCAGGGGAGCCGGCCTTAATCCTGGCTTTTCTTGGCCTCTAAAGAATCCAGATGACAAAAGATTGGGTTAGATTTCTTGGTTCAGTGCCTGCTTCTGCTTCCCAGATGCAGAAACTGGGCCTTGAGGAGGGGTGGTGGCCCAGGAAAAGCCAGGTCACCTAGCCCTGAGGTCACCTAATGGCCAGGCATCACCAGTTTCTCATGGCTGATGCCTACTGGGTAAGTCTCCTTTACCCTTGTAACCACAGATAAAAAGAGGTCCCAGGAGTCATATGGGCCAAAGGATAGAGACTGTGGGGGTGTCATGGAGTTCTGTCAACCCATATATGAGGCTGAGTTCCTCATTAGTGGAGTTATTAATATTGGAGCCTGGTCCCTGTCAGCTCTCATAGGCTAGTCTCCATCTGACATCTTCTCCAGGCCAGTTAGAAAAGTCATAGCAGACAAAGTTGATGTATTCAATGTGGCTACATCGGGGAGATGAACAAGGGGGATTGTCTTCTCTCCCCCTACCCACCTCCAGGATTACTCTGTGTAGCCCTGGCTGTCCTGGAAGTCATTCTGTAGACCAAGCTGGCCTCAAACTCAGAGATCTGTCTGTCTCTGCTTCCTGAATGCCGGGATTAAAGGCGTGTGCCACCACCACCTGGCTCATTTGAGATCATTCTATAGTCACCTCCCATTTCCCCTTCCCTTTCTTCTCTCAGGTTTAGGTTTTGTAGTTGTTGTTGTTGTTGTTNTGTAGACCAGGCTGGCTTCGAACTCAGAAATCTGCCTGCCTCTGCCTCCCAAGTGCTGGGATTAAAGGCGTGCGCCACCACTGCCCGGCTTCAGGTTTAGGTTTGATGAGGGCAAAAGGTGTGTATGACTGGCAATCCTGGGTAAGGTGCCTCATATAGCATCATTACCCAGTCCCCAGTCTCTTCTACAAGTTATCAGAGCTGTGTGAAATCTCTTCCTGGGAGACATATTCCTCCTCTGCCTGGCACTGGATTCTCAGGGAAATTCCAAGTTCTCGGGAAACCATAGCTTCAGTAGTTGCAGGGAGAGGCGCTAAACAATCCTCTCACTTGAGTCTCCTAAGTCCATTGGGAAAACCCAGATATTTACAGTTATGAGGTAGTAACAAAAATAACTTTACGATTGGGGGTCACCACAGCATGAGGAGCTGTATTAAGGGGTTGCATTGGGAAGGTTGAGATCCTACTGCTCTAAGGTGTCTTCTGCCAGAACCCAGGTCAGCGTCTAGCAGGATGTGTCCTCCTGTACTGTTTGAGTCAGGTGAGTGGACAGGCCTATAGCATATACTTGCTCTCCCTCTCCCGGAGGCCAGGCCCCTTGTCACTGAAGGGATTTACACTCTTCAGTCTCGCTGTGATTGGTCCAGGAAGCCACAGAGTGAGTGAGCAGAAAGCATAGCTGTTCTAATCCCAGGGCCCTCATTCTGTTTGCATCTCTACGAGGTTCTCTCACAGGGATCATGAAAGTCAGCTGTTGAGATTCCCGGCCAAGCCCTGAAGCAGAAGTCGAGGGCAAGACACAAAAGGACTCACTTTCCAAAGCCTGGAGATTGGTTTAAAAGGACTGACAAACTCAGAAGAAGGGGTGTGGGGGTGGGACTCTACCCCCTACAACGTGTGTGTGTGCATGCCTGTACGTGTATGCATGTGTGTGTGCCTGTGTGCACGTGTGTGCCTCTGTGCATGCATGCGTGTGTGTGTGTGTGTGTGTGCCTGTGTGCATGCATGTGTGTGCAAGTGTGCATGTGTGTGCCTGTGTGCATGCAAGTGCGAGTGTGTGCATGTGCATAGGTGATCACACGAACATGCACACGTGATTGTCAGTGCAGAAGCCAGAGGACGACCGTGGATCTCATTTGTTCCTCAGGCATCAGCCATGTTTGCTGATTTTAATGGGTCAGTGAGGTGGCTCAGTGGCTGAAGGTGCCTGCCCCACAAACTGACAATGTGAATTCAGTGCCTTGAACCCTCTTTGTAAGGACAGGGAGAGAGCTGACTCCACAGAGTTGTCCTCTGAGCCCACGAGCAAGCTGTGACATTCACACACTCCCTGAACAGATGTAAACTTTTTGTTTATTGTTAGCACGTATTTGAAGGATGTGGGAGCGAGTATGCATGCCCCAGCTTGTGGAACCCAGGTTGGTTCTCGCCTTGCACCTTATGTGGGTTTCAGGAATCAAACTATGTCAGTGTTGTACCTTTACTCACTGAGCCATCCCTGGCTCCTCTCACCCCTCTGTCTGTCTGTCTGCCCATCCATCCATCTATCCTTCTCTTTCTTTCCTCCTTCCTTCCTTCCTTTTTTTTTTTTTTTTTTTTTTTTTTTGGTATTTCGATACACGAGTTTCTCTGTGTAGCCCTGGCTGTCCTGGAACTCACTCTGTAGACCAGGCTGGCCTCGAACTCAGAAATTCGCCTGCCTCTGCCTCCCAAGTACTGGGATTAAAGGCATGTGCCACCACGCCCGGCTCCTTCCTTCCTTTTTAATAAGGCAGTCTGACTGGCCACAAAGGCCTAGGGATCTGCCTATTTATGCTTCCCTAGCACAGAGATTACAGGAATAAGTCACCACACCCAGATTTTTCTAACCTGGATTCTGGGGACCAAACTGTGGCCCTTGCTCTTGCCAGTTGAGCTCCTTAGCACCTGAGCTATCTTCCAGGTTCCCTTGTATTTGTTTCACAAATGGTCTTCATAGGTGGCCCTAGCTAGACTGGAATTTTCCATACAGACCAGGCTGATCTCAAACTTAAGGTGACCCTGCCGCCTCTACCTCAGCCAAACGAGGACTGGGATCACACACGTGTGCTACCACACTATTAAAACTAGAGACGCAATACTCCCTCATCAGGGAAGCCAACAGAGACTCCATCCAGGGTGGGCCAGACCTGAATTCATGGCTGGTGGTCCCTGGATCATTTCTGGATGGGCCCATGGCTCACCCTGGCAAATAAAATCTCTGCCTCCTAATGGTTCAGGTACCCTAGAGCCAGGGCCACTGGTCAGGGGAAAGCACCCCAGAGCAGTGGGGGCGTTGTCTGGATCTGCCCGTGTTCCTTTCGCTCGGAAAGAGGAAGAAGGAAGCCATGGGGATGGTGATCGAGCTACCTGGGCCAAGTCCTTTGTCCTAGTCTCTGAAGCTAAGATGTGTCGTCTATGTGGGTTCTGGGGAGGGATCCTCCTTGTGAGGTGACTAGCCAGCTGCCTCTGTACCCAGAGCCCCTGGTGAATTTAGGTGGTCCATCAGTGTCCACACTGTCTACCTACAGGTCCACCCGGCAGTTAGGTCACATAGGGCAGGACCCATGGAATACTCTCAGTGAAGACCATAGAACTTCCTTCTCTGTCCCCAGTTGGCCACCATGACCTGGTTACTTCCCAAAGTGAAAACATAGGTCTGAGAGTGTGGGCGTCCAGACTGGAAGAGACTCTCAAGGCAGGTGTTCTGTATGACTCCAGTCCCCAACCTGCAGTCCCAGCTGCCTATCCCAGCAGCAGGAGCGCCCGCAACCTGCCCAGGCTGGTCACATGCACTGCGGCATGCTTTGATGCCATTCTTCTTTCCCACAATCCTTTCATGTCCCTGAGGAACTAGGTAAAGAGCAAGTGCTTCCCCCATGAGACGCTGAGGTTCTGAAAGCCCAGCCTATGCTTGAAGCCAGCTCAGTACCTGGTAGCGCTAGCTTACCCTGCAGCATCGGGCTAGTTTCAATAGCACTTGGCCTGCTCCCACCCTCTAGGAGGCGTGACAAGCCAGGACATCCTGGCTGGCATTCCTGTGATGCTCACCCTCCCTGGCCTGCTAAATATACATCAGGGAGGAATCTGGGTAGGAGCTACCACAGACAGGATTAAGTCTTCTACTGGCCAACAGCCATGGGGGCAGCTGGGCTGGCTGGAAGGATCCCAAGGTTATTCTCAGAGAAATCTCAAAAACAGCTAGGGAGATGGGGGGTCCAGGCTCCTCACACCAGGGAAGGGAAATGGGGCCTTGGGGCTTGCTGAGTAGGCCAGGCCTGTAGGAAGGAGATAAGCTGCACCTCATTGCTTCTCCAGCACCCAATGAAGGAAACTGAATCAAATAAATAAATAAATAAATAAATAAATAAATAAATAAATAAATAAATAAA
>NC_034603.1:82004003-82036850 GCF_900095145.1 Mus pahari | reverse complement strand
GAGACAGGGTTTCTCTGTATAGCCCTGGCTGTCCTGGAACTCACTTTGTAGACCAGGCTGGCATCAAACTCAGAAATCCGCCTGCCTCTCCCTCCCGAGTGCTGGGATTAAAGGCGTGCGCCACCACACCTAGCTCAGCCTGCTTTCTTAAACAGCCCAGGTCTGTCTGCCTAGGGATGAACTGTCCAGAGTGGCTAAGCTCTCCCACACCAGTCATTCATCAAGAAAATGACCCCACAGACTTGCTACAGGCCAGTCAGATAGAGGCCATCTCTCATCCCTCTGTTGAGCTTTCCTATTCCCAGATGACCCTAGCATGACCCTAGCTTATGTCAAACTGACAAAAAAAAAAAAAAAAAAAAAAAAAAAAAAAAAAAAAAAATTAACTTTTTTTCTGGCTCCTATGTATTTATTTATATATTTATTGTTATTCTGAGACAGTACATCTTGTATCTCAGGCTAACTTTGAACTTGCTATGTAGCTGCGGCTAGCCTGGACTCCTCTTTACCTCCCAACTGTTGGGATTATGGGCACAGGCTCATGTGCCACCATACCTATCTCGATGTCATTGTTAAGTCAGTGCTGGGCAGGTACTCTACTGACTTGGCTAAATCTTGAGTTTGGTCTGTCTGTCCATCTGTCCATTTGTCTGTCTTATCTATCTACCTATTGTCTGAGCCAGGGCCTTTGTGTATAGCTCAAGCTGGCTTCAAACTCATTACGTAGCCCATGCAGTTCTCAAACTCGTGATTCTTCTGTCTCAGCCTCCCCCGTCCTAAGCTTATAGGCACGCACCGTCTCCAGCCTTTTAGGCTCTTTGAATAGAATCTGGGGACTCCAGCGAAAGGTCTCAGCCAGAGTAGGGAATGGATATGCCACCACCAGGTCCCCAGTGGACTACCCTTCCTTCTGCTTCAGTCTGCCTACAAGCTTGCCCACACAAGGAACTACATGAATTCATTAGGCAACCTATCGTCAGAAGGGGTAAAAGATTCCTTCCTGCTTTGGGTCAAGAGGAAGGGCCCCAGCAGAGACTCTGGGGCCTCTCCTGGGACAACAGTGGTGAGGCCGGGATGCAGAGAGCCTGCTCTTTTCTACCTCTGCTCCTGACACATTGCGCGTGACTCACCTTCTTGTCACGTTCAAATTCCCTTGGAGAGCAGGATGCCTAAGTGGACAGAAACCATTCTCATGGGGGTAGGGGTAAGGGTCCTCATGGAGATGGGTTGGGGTACAACAAGTGAGACTCCAGAGACCCAGACCGGACCAAATGAGCCCAGACGGACTAAACTCCCTGTAGTGGAAATGGAAACTACCATTGCTGAGGTCAGCATGAGTGTGAAAAGGGTGGTGGAGGGCTGTGACTTCAGGATGGATGCAAAGACAGGGGGACAGCTGACCCTTTCCACCCACTAACTCCCCTCTGACTGTGGGCCCTGAGCCAGTCACTTGGATTTCCTTATAAAAGCCAGTTGACAGGGCCTCTGACTCTTGTGCCTGCTGGGTCAGCCAGACAGTCCTGCAGTGCCCCCTGCTGGATAATCCAACAGGGGTGTTGGGTATCGAGACTGTAAAGAGTACATGCTCTGGCCTAATAGGGGATTAGAATCAGGAGATACTCCCATACCAAAGACTATTCTATGGTCGGTTCAGCACAGCAGCTGGGACAGCTAAGGGTCTCAGTTCAGAAGTTAGGACTGGAAATATAATTCAGCAGTGGAGTGCTTGCCTAGCATTCACGAGGCTCCAAATCTCAGCTTCAGTGGGAGTAGTGTGTGTGTGTGTATGTGTGTGTGTGTGTGTGTGTTCATGGTGAACTAGCTCACCAACACTAATTTGGAGTATGCTGGGTGGTTCAAAAGGGTCATTCAAGTACATAGTGAGTTTGGGGCCAGACTGGGCTACATGAGACCCTTTCTCAAGAACAAAACAAATGGTGAGTCTGTCAGCCAACACCCTGACCCTTCAGAGCTGAGGGACAATTCACTTCTGTTGTTCGAGCCGCAGCCTGTCCAATATTGTGATGTCAGTCTTAGAAAATGAATGAGACAGGTCCAGAAAACTGTTCTTCAGCCAATTTTCAATCAAACCGATAAAAACCATATAAAGACTTGAGAAGAGCCAGCAGTGGTGCACACCTTTAGTCCCAGCACTGGGGAGGTAGAGATAGTTGGATCCCTGAGTTCCAGACTAGTCTGGACTACAAAGTGAATTACAGGTCTACCAGGGCTACACAGAGAAACTCTGTCTCAAAGCACACTCCCCGTCAGAAAAAAAAGAAAAAAGAAAAAAAGAAAACTTGGGAAGAAATGGGAGACCCTTGACAAGTCCGTCCTCCAAAGCTAATGTAGCAAAGCGATAGTATGGCGGACAGCCACATGGTCCCTAGGAAGCCAGGACCATAAAGAAAGACTTGATGATTCCAAAGTGGGTTCTTCATCAGTCGGGGTATTTCAGGAGGGTTAGGGGTGAGAGGGAAGGGGAAGGACAAAATGACGGAGAGGGACCCCCCCAGCCCTGCCACCAAGAAAACCACTTGAGACTTTATCAATAAGAAAAGATAGCTGGGTGGTGGTGGCACATCCCTTTAGTCCCACCACTCAGGAGGCAGAGGTGGGTGGATCTCCGAGTTTGAGGCCAGCTTGGTCTACAGGGTGAGTTCCTGGACAGCCCGAGCCACACAGAGAAAGCCTGGTTTGCAAAAACCAAGAGGGAAAAATGCTTAAAAGAAGGTGTGGAGGTTCACATGGCGACCTCAGTGCCTAGGCAGCTACGGTAGGAGAATCTCTCCATTCTCCTGCCAGGTCTAGGTTATCCTGAGCTACATGGGGAGTTCTGGGTTCTACACTCCTCCCCCCAATCCTTAGTCGAAACTGCACAAAGAAGCAAGAACAGATATTTTGGTGGGGTGGGATATATATATATATATATATATATATATATATATATATATATATATATTCAGGCTGGTCTCAAACTCACAATCCTCCTGCCTCAGCCTCTCAAGAACTAGGATTACAGGTGTGTGTCAACATATCCAGCTAAGAGCAGATACAGGACAGCCCTTGTCATTTACATTTCAGTGATGCACCTAACAAAATTATCTAATTTTTAGATTTATTTTTATTTATTTTTTTATTTTTTGAGACAGGGCCTCGCATAGCTCGGGATGGCCTTACACTCCTTACTGCCCTGTGTGAGTTCCAAAGGATGACCTTGAACTCCCCACGCGCTTGCCTCTCTAGTACTGAAATTACAGGTGCATCACGCCCGCCTACAGAAATGTTGAAGGTTGTGACCCAATGCGTTTTCTCCTGATTTTGAAAAATCTTTTTAAAAACTTGTTTTGTATTTGTATTTGTGTGTGTTGTGCAGTCATGTGTGTGCAGTCCTGAATACATGTGTGTATTCATGTGTGAGTGCCCATAGCCACTTATATAGTCTCTCTCTCTCTCTCTCTCTCTCTCTGTCTCCCTCTCTGTTTTTTTTGAGACAGAGCTTCTTTGTGTATCCCTGGCCATCCTGGAACTCACAGAGACTCACCTGCCTCTTCCTGCCCCCTCCCGAGTGCTGGGATTAAAGGCATGCTCCACCTCTGTTCTGTCCCCGGAGAGGCAAGGTCTCTTGAATTTAGAGTTCAACAGTTTGGCTAGTCCAGCTAGCCTGCTTGCCCTGAGGATTTCCTGTTCCCACTTCCGGTATGTTCAGATTACTCTCCCTTCAGGCCTTCCAAACTCCATTCCTTACACTTGTGTGCTGAGCACTTTCCCCACCGAGCCATCTTTTTAGACAGGGTCTGGATAGGCTACTCAGTCTGTGTCCATTTCCTGAACTCAAGGAATCCTTCTGCTTCGGCCTCCTAAGGAGCCGAGACTACCCGTGTGCCCCACGGTGCCTAGTGTCTTACATGTTTTATTAGGGAAACATGATACTAGGTCCCAAGTGTGTCAAGCCCAGGACGCTGCACATCAGAATACCTGGCTCTCTCTGGGCGGACCCGGAGCTTGCAAGACTTTGCTGGCTTGAGTTTTAGCATTGCTCTGGGTCAGCTTTTGCCTATGGGCACGGCAGTTAACTGTCCTATGCTACTTATTCTACAGTATATTAAGCGGTCACGGTACTTCAACATACAGGATGTTTGAAAATACAGATGTTACCCAGCCTGTGAGGACAAATGGGATCATCTTTGAGCCACTGATTTTTGGTGTCTGTGCCGATCTCGATCAGCCTCAACAGCACCTCTCCAACCATCTGGGGAAAGTTTCTGGTTTTGCCAGTGCTTGGGGGGTGGGGGGGGGATGGGGTGGGGGTGGGGATTAGGTGAGAACTTTGCCTTCTCTGGTTTCTCTAGGGATGGGAGCACCTGACATTTGGAAGAAGCAGCTTGGACTAAGCCCAGCCCCCTGGTGTGGTTCTCATTGTTGACTTTGAAGACAGCTGCTTGCCCCTGATCCCAGGCACTCTCTAGTAGTGTTTCAAGGGTTTCCCACCAGGAAGTAAGAAACTCAGTATTGGGCTGGAGAGGTGGCTCAGTGGTTAAGAGCACTGACTGCTCTTCCATTAGTCCTGAGTTCAAATCCCAGCAACTACATGGTGGCTCTCAACCATCTGTAATGGGATCTGGCGCCCTCTTCTGGCACACTGATATACATGCAATTCTCATATACATTAAGTAAATAAATCTTAAAAAATAAATAAATAAATAAACTCAGTATTTCACTTGGCTCAAAAATCAAGGATAACTTTTGCTTTCCTCCCAGAGACTCCCTGTGGGGTATGGATGGACTGGTGTGAGCTGAGACAGACATCATCCATCCCTCATGGGGCTCCCTGTTCCCTGGCCTTGCACCCCCTCTACCCTAAGCAGAAAAAGAGGCCCAAGTACCCACCGTTTGCTTTCAGACTTGGGACCAGGAACTGAGGTGGATACTTGTTCTGGCTGGTTTTGTGTGTCAACTTGACACAAGCTGGAGTTATCACACAGAAAGGAGCCTCCCTTGAGGAAATGCCTCTATGAGATCCAGCTGTAAGGCATTTTCTCAATTAGTGTTCAAAGGTGGGAGGGCTCAGCCCATTGTGGGTGGTGCCATCCCTGGGCTGGTAGTCCTGGGTTCTATAAGAAAGCAGGCTGAACAAGCCAGGGGAAGCAAGCCAGTAAGTAACCTCCCTCCATGGCCTCTGCATCAGCTCCTGCTTCCTGCCCTGTGTGAATTCCAGTCCTGACTTCCTTTGATGATAAACAGCAATGTGGAACTGTAAGTTGAATAAACCCTTTCCTCCACAACTTGCTTCTTGGTCACGATATTTGTGCAGGAACAGAAACCCTGACAAGTCAACACTTCACATATCAAAGCAGTCCTGGCTTCCAGCTTCTCCCAGCATCCCTTACTCTTTACCTGGCATGCCCTGCCCCCAACCCTGAAATTTTCCAGCCCTAGGGCTGGGCTGCCCTTCCCCCAGAGGCTCCTCCTTATATCATCCAGACATTTTGGTCTCTCCTCCCCCTCCTCTTCTTCATCTGAGATGTGCCTTTTCTCTCTCCCTCCCCTATTCCCCCTCCCGGTGGTGACTTCCCTGGCCTCGGTCCTTGGGGCCACTGAATTTGCCCACTAGAGTGAGCAGCTTCCCAATAAACCTGCCTTTAATATAATGCTATCTGGCTTGAATTGGTTCACTTCACCGGTGGAGAAATAACCTAACACACGCTGCCCTGCACACATCTGTGTATGTGCAGGGGAGACTCCGCTGCTCAGCGCCCACGGTGGCGGTACCTGGCCACCTCGTGCAGGAGTTGGGTCAGCTCCCAGAGTCCCAGCCTTTTTCCCTCATCTCAGACCTGAGCTCACCATCATGGGGTACAGTCAGAAGCATCCCGTCCCATCCCCAAAGGCCTAGAGAGCAGCGGCCAACACACACCAGCACACCAAAGCCACATCAAGACTAGAAATCAACTCAGTTCCAGCAACTCTGCCACTATGTGTTTGTGACACACTTGGGGACATTTTGCTTTCTCAGAGCTTTAATGGAATTGGGAACGTTGGCTGCAGGTGAAGGATGGCAGTGGTTAACCTTTCTGGGTGTGGTTGAAGGCTCATGTCTGAGTGCCTTAACTCTCTGGACGAGCAAGAGAGGAAATGCGGGTGGGGGGTGGGGGGAGCATTTATTCTGCACCAACTGTGTACCTGCCTTACGTTAGCTCTTTAGCTTGTGTCATTCAGCCAGTGGCAACCAAGGTAGGTGGGGGCTCAGCTCCAAGCTCCTATTGAGGAGAGAGGTCAGCTCACCCTGAACAGGAAACAGAGAAGGGCCCCAGCTGGCAACTAATGTGTTTACCGAAGGCCTGCAGCAGGTGGGCGGTCCATCTGCTGAGCTTTTCCTGCTGAGCCCCAGGTTGGGGTGGGGGTAGGCAGCGCCAAGAGGAGCCTAGCAGAGGTCAGACTTTCCAACCCCACCCACTCAGACACTCTGCACCCACCCCACCCCAACCCCACGCAGTGCAAGAGTCTCCTGGGCTATAAAATGGCAAAGACTCACAAACCCTCTGTGGCGCTGGTGCAAGGAGAAATTCAGAATTAAATTAGGGTGTCTGAATCCAAAGGGATTGCTTCTCCCTGTCTGGGACAGGCCTGGGGATGCCCATTGTGCATGAAGACACTGGGACCTCTCTCTCTCTCTCTCTCTCTCTCTCTCTCTCTCTCTCTCTCTCTCTCTCTCTCTCTCNCTCTCTCTCTCTCTCTCTCTCTCTCTCTCTCTCTCTCTCTCTCTCTGTCTCTCTCTCTCCTCCCATTGCTCAGCCAAAGCCATCAGCAGCAGCCCCAGCCCAGAAAAGGCCATCAATGCTGGCTGATAGCTTCCTTTTCAGGCTCCAACTTGACCTCTGGAAGCCAAAGAGGCCACCAGTTTAGGGAGTGGGAGGCAGGCCAGGGTCACATGAATACGTGCAGCTGTCTGTCCATCTGTCTGTCTATCCATTCATTCATCCATCATTCCATTCATCCCTTCAGCTCACATTAGTATTTGCCACATATGCGCCAGGTGGAAGGCCCCTTACAAAGGGAGTACCCTCAAGAGCTGTTATACCTTGTGGGCCAGCAGAGACATCTCTTTTCCCCCCAAAACCAGCAATTGAGATGAAACTAACCAATAGGCTATTTTTTTTTTTCTTTTTACCTGGAGTCGCCCAAAGCAGGAGCCTTTTCCTTTCCCCCAGATTGCTAAGTTGGTAACTTTTTTTTTTTTTTTTTTAAATGAACGCAATCGCTAAGGTCTCCTCAGGCAGTGGTTTACCCTAGCACTCCGGAGGCAGAGGTAGGTGCCTCAGAGGCAGAGGCCTCTGAGTTGGAGGACAGCCAAGTCTACACAGGGAAACCAAAACCAAAACTACACAGTTGCAAAGGTCTCTGGGCAGGCAGCCCTGAGGATGTCCAGCCTGGCCCCTTTAGCTCTACAGCTCTGTCCCTACGGACTTCAGCACGAGTTCCACCACCGTTCCCTTTGGCTGTGACTTTAAGGTGCAAGCCATGTGGACATCACGGATGACCTGTCGGACAGTGGCTCTGAAAGTCTTGCTGATGAAGCAACAGAGGCCAAAGTTGACCTCTGTGTTGAGCATGGCCAACATGTTGGCTATGTCCAAGGCCAGGTGAACCCTCCAATCCCGGTGAACAGGGGCCACATACAGATGGTACAGCATGACAATAATGCGAGGTGCCCAGAGGAGGGCGAAGAGGGAGGTGACACCCAGGAGGATGGCCGTGCTCTTGTTCACCGACGGCCGCAGCCCTCTCTGGCCCCTCTTCCGTAGCCGAAGGATGATGGCAGAGTTGGTGACCAGGAAAACATTGCAGGGAATGAAGTAGACGATGAGGCAGTGAGCCCACTTGAGGAGTTTGTCCATAGTGCTAGGAGGGTCTGCATCCCTCCACACATCCAGCCACCAGTAGAATGGGATGCCGGTCAGGAGGGTAACGCCAAGGACAGCGGCAATAGCGCGGTGGGTCCGGCCTGGGGACGAGGTGGCCCGATGGCGTAGGGGGCGGCATAGGGCGTTGTAGCGATCCACAGTGAACAAGACTGCAATCCAGACTGAGGCGTGATTGGCAGCAAACTCCAGAATGTTAGCTGTGCGCACCACCGCCTGCGGCACCTGGCGGGCCAGCACAGCTCCCTGCAGGAGGAAGCCTACGAAGACGATGATCACTTGGGTGACGATATCTGAAGCCGTGAGTGCCAGGAGATAGTGGTAGGAGGGTTTCCTGGTCCTGGCAGCAAGGCGGGCCAGTGCCACTGTAGTCAGGACGTTGACTGATGGAGACCCATGTCACAGAACGGAGAGGTCAGAAGGATCAGAAGGGGGGTAGTAATGGGATCCTCGAGATGTTTGTGTGGTCCCTCCTACCTGTCACTGCAAGGGACAGTGCTGCCTTCGGTTTCTATTTCCCTCTTACTCCTTCCTGCAGTACTGGGAACTGAACCCAGGGCCAGGCAAGCGCTATACTACTCCAGTATGCTCTAGCGCATTAGCCTTCTTTTTCACTTTCTAGTTTGAGTCAGGGTCTCGCTAAGTTGCCCTGGCTGGCCCAGAACTCACATGGTAGCCGGGTAGGCCCTGTCTGTGCTTCCTATTTCTGCCTTTCCAGATCCAGCTGGCCTCAAACTCCCTATAGAGTCGAAGATGACCTTGAACCTCTGATCTTCCTGTCTGTATCTCGCAAGTGCGAAGATTACAAGTGTGCACTGCTATGCCCAGTTTATGTAGTGCCGGGGATGAAACCCAGGGCTCTGTGTGTGCTAGACAAATACTCAGCCAAATGAGCCACAGCCAAGCCCTTCGCCTGCTCGCAAGTGTAGTCTGAGTGGCAGATCACTCGCCTAGCATGCCGCAGGTCCTGGGTTCTGTCCCCTGTAACCATACAGCCAAATTGCTGGGAACAAGCACAAGAGCTAAGTATTATCATTTTGTTCAGACTCCATTCAGTCATGGGGGAAACTAAGCTTAAGCTCTCAACATCTCAGGCCCTATGGGAGGGAGCTGGGGACTTCCCAATAGCTGAACAGTTTCTGTTGTAAGGAGACAATTGTCTGAGTCCAGCCATCTCAGGGACAACTTCTCCATCTTGCTGGCAGGATTAACCTAAGTTCATGTCCCCAGGCCCAGGAACTAACTCCTATTCTGATTGGTGGAAAAAAATGTGACAAAAATTTGGCACAGATGTTTATGATTTGCAAGCTTAAATAGTCTGGCTCATTGTTGCAGCTCAGCCCCTGAGTCTGTTCTATGGCCCCGATCAGTAGTGGCTTGATTATGATAAATTTTTTATCAACTGCCTTGATGTGGTGTTTGAGTTATGTTGGATTTAAGTGGACCCCGTAGCAAAACTCCAATCAAAGAGAAGCTTATTTTGCCATAATCTGGTCAGCCTTGCCCCATCATACAGAGGCTGTTAGCATTCCTTCTAGGCTCCGCACCACAGTTGCCTAGCAACAGCCAGGTGTGCCTGAATTCACTCTAAAAGGGGCTGCTTGACTCCTCCCTCTCCCCCTCCCCCTCCCCTTCTCTCTCCCAGACAGGGTTTCTCTGTGTAGCCCTGGCTGTCCTGGAACTCACTCTGTAGACCAGGCTGGCCTCAAACTCAGAAACCTGCCTGCCTCTGCCTCCCAAGTGCTGGGATTAAAGGTGTGTGCCACCACTGCTTGGCTTCTCTTGCTCTCTCTTCCCCTCTTCCCCTTCTGTCCCTTCTCTCCCCATTCCCCTCCCCCTTCATATGTTCATGGCCGGTCTCTCTTCTACACACTCTCTCCCCTCCCTTCCTTTCTCTGTCTCTACTACCCCTAAACTCCCCTCCCCATGCTCCAAATAAACTCTATTCTATACTATAGAGGGTGCCTCTGGCTTCTTTTTCTTTTTATATAAAACACACCAGAGGCTATGGACCAACGTGGCAATCCTAGATGGCCTCATCTGGGGGAGCATTTATGCTGGCTTTCCAGCCTAGTCTTCCTCAGGCGTTCTATGTCCTTCAGAGCAGAGGTGTCCTGGGATCTAGGTACAGGTTTATTTACTAGACTAAGGGGGTACCTCCCAAACAAACCCACCTGGCCTTTCCTACATCAGTGCACATCCCCACCCCACCCCACCCCACCCCATTCAGGTTCCACTCTGCACAGTGGCTACACAGGATCTCGGACAGTGCCACATGGATCCTCTGTGATTTAGCTATCTTGAGAGAATTGGGAATGGCTGATGGATAGCCCCAATTCTGACTCAGCCTGAGGTCCCCACTCACCAGGCAGCCCCAGGCTCAGCAGGACACTGTAATAGATGACAGGTATGATACCAGCCACACAGGGTGACCTCTCTGGGCTCTCTGGCCAGTGGCCATCCACACCATCGTATCTTGGGTTACTCCCATTGACTGTAGGCAGCAGGGTCACTTGTGGCTGTACAGCTAGGAAGGATGGAAAGGCAGAGGGACAGCAATTGCTTTCTTTTCACTGGGGTTTGATTGACAGCAGCCCCTGCCTGACCCCCAAGGCAACTTCTATTCAGTGCTGCTCTGAGCAGAGCCCTAGGACAGACCTAGACAAATGCAGTCGCTATCTCTATGGAATCTCACCCCCCCCCGCCCCCTGTCTGCTCTCTTATCAACGGGGAGAATCATTGGCAGTGGCAACAACTCTTACCCACATCATCATCCCTGCCACCAAGGAAACCGGCCACCCAGTGGTAGTTGTGGACAGACAGGGGCTGGAGTGGAACAGGAGCAGCTGCACCTTTAATGAAGATACTGGGCAAGTCTGACCTGGTGGTGGCTCCCAGGCACTGCTCAGTTCCATGTCACAGCCAGCCTCTCTCAGGAAAGACAAATAGGGTCCCCTTCCTTCCTAAGCCCAAGAGCGTCCTTCCTCACAGGTTGCCACAACCGATGCTCCAACGACCCGGATTGGCCCATGTGGAAACTGAGTCCCAGCGTAAGGGGGTGCAGTTGTCTAGAGGCTAGTCTGAAAAAACCAGGACCCCTACACATCTGTGCTGGCCTCTAGTCCCACAGATACATTTTGAATCTTTTTGGAATTTAACATACAGCTTTTTCTTTCCTGCTGAAGATTAGGGGGGGGCAGGAAGCACAGGAGGGGGGCTCCCTCCCACCTCTGCACCCCCAGCCTCACCTCCCACACCTGACCTCTATCTTACTACTTACTCCTCCCATTTGAAAAAGACTTTACCTGTCTCTGCTCCCTCAAGTCCCATAGTTCTGGGTCCTGGGTCCCAACCGGGTCACCAGCAGCTTTTCCTTGGGATCTTCACAGCCCCTTGCAACATCACCAGCTGTGTCCCTCACACTGGTTCTCTGTGGAAGAGTTATTTGCCCCCACGGTTCTCCCCGTAGCTCTGAGCCTGTTGATACAGAGAGTGGGAGAGTGGGGGTGGGGAGAGAGGGAAAGAAGGGGGAGGGCCCCAGCCATCCAGCCAGGAACTAGATCCAGTAGGAACAAACAATACTGGCAGGGAAGCTTTGCCGGGCAGGGGGCTTCTGGAGAGAAAGTCTGAGGGTAAGGTGTGTCTGTGCTTAGGGGGAAGGGGAGGGAGGTGAACCGGCAGGAAGGCAGGACTAGCTCCATAGCTGCTGCCCGTGCGCAAGGGTCCATGGTAAACTAGCTCTCTCAGTCGGGGGCAGCCACACCCGGAAGCTGAGGCGCTTGGGTGACGCTAACAGATACGAGGGTCCAGTTCCATGGGTTCCCATGTAAAGAATGCCTCTTACTTGCCAGAAAGGAGGACATTTGTGTCCAGGAACCGAAAGATTTAGCACAAAGTCTTAGAGGAAGGCAGCTGCAGGCAGGGCTTAGATCTCCAGAGTGGTTTCAGGAGCGAGCTTTAAAGGAGTCTCTCACCTGTAGACGCTACAGTGGAAGGATGGGGTGAGGTTCAGGCTATCCACAGGACGGGGGACTTTAGAACAAAGGCCAGCAAGAAGCCATGTGTCCTGCTGCTCCGAGAAGGCTGTCCAGGCTGCCTGCGGGGCGAGGAGCAGAGAACCCTGTGGTCCCGCAAAGCTGTTTTTCACCCTGGACGTGGCGCAGCCAAGCAGCGCTCAGGAACACCATTCTCTGGTAAATAAACACCAGCCGGTGCCGGCAACGCTGCAAAGGAGCTGGAATCTGTGGCGAGCAGCTCCCTGCACCTGGGTGAGGAGTAACCAGGTCGGCCTACAATGGGCACCAGGACAGACTCCGGTGGTACTGCCCGGGGTACACAACTGAAGTCTACCCTGGAGTCCTTTTCCATGGTTGTCTTAGTTACTTTTCTATGGCTGTGAGAAGACACCAGGACCAAGGTAACTCTTATAAAAGAAAGCATTTAAGTGGGGCTGGCTTACATTTTCAGAGGGTTAGTCCATGGTCATTATGGTGGGGGGCAGACAGGCAGGCAAGATGTTGGAGTAGCTGAGAACTTTTCATTCTGATCCTCAGGTAGCTGGGCTGGGCTTTGGAAACCTCAAAGCCCCACCCCCAGGGACACACCTCCTCCTGCAAGGCCACACCTCCTAATTCTTCCCAAACAGTTCCATTCCCTGTGGGCTAAGCATGAAAACATATGAGCCTAAGAAGGCCATTTTCATGCACACCACTACAGTGGTCTAGTTTCTGGAAATGTGCTAGCAACTGTGATGGTAATGACAGGCATTTCCTGGTTCTCTGAGGTAAATCCCATGCCTGGGGCTGGAGCCAACCCACCTGAGGTAAGGCTCATTTTTATTCTCACAGTAGAAACTTGCTGCCTGACCCCCTGGTGGCCACACAGGGATCCTGAAAGGGTCCTACCAGGTCCCCCTTGGCAGCAATGAAGCTGAGGTAGGTGCTATCTGCTCAGGACAGGTCCCCAGGTACAATGTTGGGAATTCAGCTCAGAAAAAGCAAGCAGACCCTGCAGACTTCCACTTCCCTGCATCACAAGGCGGGAGTGAGTCAGAGACTGGTGCTGGGACGGTCATGGCTGAGGGCAAGGAGGACTACCTAGTCCCCTGTACACCTCCATTTTTATTTTTGTTTTGCGGGATGTAAACGTTATAGGGATGCTTTGATGATCTTCAGACAGAGCCCAGCATTCTCTGCTATTGCTCTCCTGTGGCCTACACAGATAACCAGAGCTCTGGATCAGGGATGATGCAAAGACAGAGTGGAGGAGGGAAGCTACATTTGCTATAAAAAAAAAAAAAAGAGAGAAAACACCTTTTCATCTGTGCCTTCAACAGTCTTCACCCTTGGGTCCCTCCCCATGAAAGGGATCTTTACATCAGTCTGTCTGTCTGTCTGCCTATCTATCTATCCATCGTATTTGGGGGAGGCGGGGGGAGTTAGCTTGATTCATCTTTTAGAGAAGACCCAAGTTCCATTCCCAGCATTGACATGGGATGAGTTTGTTTTCCCAACAGCCATGTCTGATAGCAGCTTCTATGTAACTATAGCTCCAGGGAATCCACACCGTCTTCTGGCCTACAAGTGTACAGCTTTTGTGTGTGTGTGTGTGTGTGTGTGTCTCTCTCTCTCTCTCTCTCTCTCTCTCTCTCTCTCTCTCTCTCTCACACACACACACACACACACACACACACAAGTAAAAGTTTAAAAATTGCCTTAGAAGGAACTGGAGAGATACCTCAGCAGTTAAGAGTGCTGGTGGATCTTCTGGAAGACAAGGGTTCAATTCCCAGAACTCACATAGCAACTCACAAACATCTGTAAACTTCCTTCCAGGGGATCCAATGTCCTGTCTCCTGTGGGTACTGTATGCACGTGGTGGTATGTTTTGTAATGCGGTGGCATGATGTGGTAGGAGGGGGTGCTTTAGTGGGCCCATGCTGAGGTACACCCACCCCCCCAGGTACCAGCCATACAACTGGTATAAAATGAAGTTTATTTGGGGCATGAGAAGGGCAGTGAGGGAAAGAAAGGGACGGAAAGAGAGAGGAGAGAGAAAAAGAAGTAGCTGGCCAGGAACACATTGGGGGAGGGGCCAGAGAGGGAGAGAGAAAGAGAGAAGCCAGTCCTTTTATAGCAAGATAGCAAGCCAGGCTCATACCTGGCTGTTGCTAGGGAAATGTTGGGCGGAGCCTAGAAGAAACACTAATACATGGTGCGTGGACATACATGTAGGCAAAGATCCATACATATAAATAAGAAAAAAATTTTTTAATTGCCTTGGAGTCTTCAAGGTGAAGATGTAGCTTTCTAGACAGAAAATGCTATAATTCAGGGATGTGTGGATTCCAGGACCCTTCACACCCCACAGGAGATGTCATGCTTGTCATAGCATTGAGCTACACAAAACAAGAGCTGGGGTCTGCAAGGTCTATAACCATGGGGACAGCACTGTCAACATTGACACGCTAGGGAATAGCAGTATCTGACTGGTAGTGGCAGAGTTAGGGCCACCAAGTCATCAGTAGGTACACAGCCTGTGCAGAACTATTACATGTTTTTGTTTTCATCCCAGGTGTGGGATATGAGGCTGTTTCAGATTGTTCACATCAGCTGACAATGATTTGCCTCGTGCTCTAGCAGAGGCATGAATTTGCCAGCAGCAGATAGTTTCTGCAATTGTGTGCTGTTTGGAATTCTGGGGACTTTTCTGAGGGTATATAAATGCTAGGGCCCTGAGAAGTAGAGGGTTCCTGGTGGATGTTGTTCGTGATGTGTTCAGTAGTTGTGTACAAAGAAGAAACAACAAGAAGAAATTAGATGTCCTGACAGCAAAGATCAAACTTACCCCAAGGAACTTGATGCCCCTAATCAACAGGAAGTAGTCTAACAATAATGTTGCCCCTCTCGGTCCTCTGACTTTGTTCATGGATATCTTTCCTTTATCCTTTTTTTCTCTTATCTGGTGTTGGGTGGGGATTGAAAGGGTAGAAGAAATAAGAACCCATAAAGTTGCCAAGTCCAGCTACAATGTTTCCTATTCTTGGTGAGGGGTGTTTCTTCCTACATTGTATCTATGTTAGTTGCCAGGATGGGCCATTGATAGCTCAAAGGAAGGGACTGTACCCATAGGCATGCAGCTCATGACCTGGCTGTGAAAGATGTTGTCATCCAACAGCAACATACCTTGATCTTCCTAGTCCTCAGCATCTTCAGCCATCACCAGTCCATCCATCCAGCACTACCTGGAGGGAGCATCCATGGGCCCAACATCTGCTTGTCCCTTCATTGCTCATCCTTAACTTATGGCTGGCCCATTTAGCTAACTGCCTATCTTTTGTTAACACATGAGGAGACCCAGGACCATAGAGGATCAGCATGTAGGTAGGAGTCACAGATGTAGCCATTGGGATTTGAATTCAGGTTAATTCCTCCTGTTGTCTCCCCCAGGACTGTTCTATTTCACTCCTTCACACACTATTCTTGGGAATTGAGGCCACTGTAAGCTGTGGCTCCATGGGAGAGAGGTCTGTGGATCCTGTGGCTGGCTGTGTTGGCTGGGGAGGAACATGATCAAAGGTGAACAGAAGAGAAGCAGTGCCACTGTGAGCCATCCATAGAATGTGAGCGACTTTAGGGTGATCCTCTACCATTTTGAGCCAGATCTCTTATAGCCCAGGCTGGCCCTAAGCTCTCTGTGTAGCAGAGGCTGACCCTGAATTCCCGATCCTCCTGCTTCTGTCTCACTGGATCTTTTTTTTTTTTTTTTTTTTTTTTTTATCTTTAGTGGGTCCACTGGGTGTATTGAGCCTGGAACCACTTCCCCAGTGAAGTGAGACTTTCATGGCTGGACAGAAGACTTTATAAGTGTAAGGAGGCTCCTAGGTAGGGGCAGGCTGGGCCTTAGGCACACCTCTCTTCCATGTTCCCTCAAGGTCAGTGTGTAGAGTCTGCTCTTTACCTTTGTGTTTCAGAAACTCCCCCTTCCTACCCATGACTATGGAAGTTTCCAGTTGCTTCTAGACCCTCTTGAGATACCTTGTTACACGGAGATCATTTATTAGGGTTGATCTAGCTTCCAAGAAGAGCTACCCTGAGAATATGGACATTTATGCCCATGCTGTGCCTGTTCTGGCTGAGCATAAACAAGTTCCTTAGACAGTGCATATGCACCCTGGGCAGGAAGTCACACTCCACTGGCTCCTCTCTGGGGACTGTTCTTGCTTGCAAGATCTTCAGACTTGTGCTCAAGGAGTGATAGAGCTTCCAGACCATGGGGGTGGTGGGATGGATGGCAGGGAATAAAATATGGTGTTGTCCTTTTGTGTTGACCTTGAAGACTGTGTAGGCTGAGCACTCTTCTGTACATATCCAGTCTCAAGACACCCCCTACCACAGATATGTATGAATATATAGCACACACATGCACACATATGCTTGCACACACTGTAGCAATGCAAACTTTATCCATTAAGTCAGTTTCTAAATCATTAGAAGAGAGGCAGGGTTGAGGGAAGTTAGAATCATGGGAAGAGTCTGCCAGAGATGGGGAGTGGGGGGTCTTCTTGGTAGCCTGAGACCTCCTGGTCCATCACACTTGAAATGTCAATCATAGATCATAGTTCTGACTATCCATAACAATCTGTTGGTTTGCTTAGGAAACAGAATGTTCAGTCCTGCCCTTGGGAATTCTAGGTCCTTAGTGGAACATGGAAGATGTCAGTGCAGGTAGACCAGGCATCAAGAGAGTCTAATGGGGGTCTCCAAGGAGGGGGATAACGCATGCTTACTGAGCAACAATCATTCCTGTTGATGGGCATCGTGCCTGGGAGTGACACTGCCTCCTTGGCTGGACAGCCCTGTTCCACATAGGCTCTGACTGCCTCAATTGAGCCTAGGTGTTGTACAGTCTAAGGGAAGGGTAGGCGGACAGCCACTGGGGGTCCCATGGTGCATCTGAACAAGGAAGACCAGGCGTGAGAGTTCAGTCAGCTGGGAGGCGTTTCTGCTAAGCCGGACAGCCGATTCTGCCAACCCAGACGACGTTGGTGCCAGACCCAGTTTTTGCTTTCTCTGTGGCTCCAGGAGGAGATGAAGCTGTTGGGTCTCTGCACGGGAAAGAGATGGAACTCAATGCATGAAGCTAGTACCTGGGATCCAAAGAGCCAGGGCAAGAAGTTCCAACCCATCCCCAGAGCAGGATCTGGCCTCTGAGAAACCCAGATTTCCCAGGATCCTCTGACTCCCATGTTTCTGTCTTAAGGGGGGGTCCCTCTCACAAGGAAGTGGGAACAAATCCTGTTGATTCTATGTAAAGGTGAGGTCTCAACACACACATGCATACACACACACATGCACCACAATGCCCCCTCTACGTGTGTACACATACACACACACACACACACACACATACACAAGACTTGCCCCCCCATGTGTATACACACATGCACACATATACACGAATGCAAGACACATGCATATAGACACATGCACACACAAGCATATGCATCACCCACACGGACATGAACGCACATATACAGGACTCCACACCCCACCCTCCCTTTCTCCACTGCCTTTGTTTTTAGGACATTTCTCTGTGCTATCTTAGACTGCTCTAGCTCCATGCCTCAATTTCCCCACACACGGACTATGGGCGCTAGGTTTGTTGCATGCTTTCCTGGAACTTCGGGAAGGGGAAGGCTAGAATTTAGGTAGAAGCTGGTGGAAGGCACCTTCCAGGGAGGGGAACCTTGAAAATGATGGGCCATGCATAGGCTTGAACTAAAGACTTGGGCTGTCTTGGTAGAGAAACAGTCTGTGTTCCTAGAGCAAGGGCCACAGTACAGTGTCCCTGGTGGGAGATGGTCGGTCCCTCTGCAGCATTTCTAAAGGCCTGTCACCCTCCCCAGAGCATGATGGGAACTTTCTGAAACAAAGGGCATGAGAATAACCCCCATTACCCCATACCCCTATTCAAGGTCCTTATCCTCCCCTCTGGATGACTGGCCCACCCTAAAATGGGGGTGGGGGAGGGTTAGAGCCCTGAGCCAGCTCTTCCCTGCCTCTTCCAGGCTCTCCCTTTGCAGCCAGCTCACCAGGACACTGCCAAGTATGCTCTGTGCCAGGATGGAGGCTGGGCCTGGGGGCTGGGGCCCTAGGGTTGGTGAGTGCCAGGGGTCTTGAAGCCCTTTCCTTGCCCTTCAGAGAGCTTAAAACTTCCCGGGAGAGGAACAGCTAGCTTTGCTGGGTCGTCTGGAGAGGTGGGGGAGGAGGGTGTCCGGATCTGTTCCCCTTGGAGGCCCAGGCCAGCACAATAGCCCCTGGGGCTGCCACACTCTGGCTTAAGTAGTTGCCTAGGCAACAGCAGGGGCCAGCTTCAACCAATCCATGGCAGAGACTGGTAGGGGGAGGGAGATTAGGAGGGAAGGGGGTACTGTCCCCTTGCTGGATCCTTTATAAGGAGGAGGGATGGGATCGGAGTGCTCTGGACTTGACCGTCCCTCCAGTGGACTTAGGGACAGAGCACAAAGATGCTTAGAAAAGGTTCCTGCAAGCCTGGGTCCTGGGGCAGCTTCTGGGCTATCCTGGCCTTGGTGGGACTGGTCACTCGTGCAGGTGAGTGGAAAGTATGGGAATCAGGTGCTTGGTAAGGAAAAAGGTAAGGGTTGGGGGCAAAAACTTCTGCTAGGAGTTACGTAGGGCTGGCCAGGAGGTGGAGCCAGCCAGCTAACCCCAGTGATCACTGAAAGACTGGACATCTCCAAGGACAGAGAGAAAGGGGCACACAGCCTTCCAGGGAAAGAGAGGCTGGGCAGCAGGCAGGAGTCTTAATGACAAAAAGACCCTCTATTGTTCATTGTCTCCCGCAGCTGGATCCGGGCAGGGGCTGCAAGGGGTTGCCATAAGCCTTTAGGTCTTTCGGAGTGACAGCTGGGGAGGCGGGGCTGGGAAATTCACCACTAGCAGCTGCTCCCTTTCTCCCTTTCTGGGTCTCCCTCTCCCACACACAGATGCTCACTCTTGTGAGCCTTCCTTTCAACGATCCACACATAGGCTCTGTGCCCACTCTGTGCTCACTCTGTGTGTGTGTGCGCGCGTGCGTGTGCACAATAGCTGCCTGCTGGTGCCCTTCTGCAATTGTCAGACTATTAACCGGTTGCTTTTCCCAGTTTGCAAGGCTCCCTGCACTGCTCAGGCTGGGGAGGGGGTGTGTCTTTTCTATAACTCAGCTCGTGTCCCCATCTGACCCCAGAGCTGCCCTGAGAACACAAGAAACAGGCCTCCCTGGAAGAACACTGTTACCCCTAGAATCCTATTCCTTCCCTGTTCACCCATGGTACTTCCTTGGGTCCCTTACTGTCTCACGGAGTAGGGCTGAGGCAGTGCTTCTCATTGTGGAGTGGAGATGCAGTCCTGTAATCCCAGCACGTAGAATGAAGGAGGGAGAAGGAGCAAGAGTTCAAGCCCAACTTCAGCTAATAATGAATTCAAGGCTAGCCTGAGCTACAAGAGACCCTACCTCAGAAAACTAAAGAAAGTACAAAAGAAAGACAGCAAGAAACACTATGCCTGCTGTCCCAGCTTTGGTCTCACTCTGGTCTCCCTAACCTTGTCCCTGGCCCTGAGCTCCACCAGCTCATCCCCTCCCAGGTCTTTAGGGCTGACTGGATCCCTTTGTCTCTGGCTGGTTCCAGGCTGCTCACTTGTGCATTTATTTATTTTTAAAATTGATCTCTGTGTGTGTGTGTGTGTGTGTGTGTATGTATGTATGTATGTGAGTGTATGTGTGAATGTATGTATGGATGTATGGCTGTGTGGGAATGTACATGTGTATGAATGTGTGCATGTGGTGTGTATGTGTATATGCATGTGTGTATGTATATGTGTGCATGTGTATGTGGTGTGTATGTGTACATGTATGTGTGTATGTATATGTGTGCATGTGTATGTGGTGTATATGTATGTATATGTACATGCGTATGTGTGTATATGCATGTGTGTGTATGTATATGTATGTGGTAGGTATGTATATGTGTATGTATGAGCATGTGTGTATGTATATGTGTATATACTGTGTGTGTGTTGTGTCTGTGTGTGTGTGATGAGTGTGCATGTGGAAGCCAGAGGTCAAGTTATGGTTCCTCGGGTGCCATCCACCTTGTATTTTGAGAGTTTCCCTTACTGACCTGGAGCTCAATGCACAGGCTAAGCTGGTTGACCAGGGAACCTCAGGGATCCACCTGCCTCTGCCTCTGCCTCTGCAGTGCTAGGATTATAAGCATGACTCATCTATCTAGCTTCTTTACCTGGGTTCTGGGAACAGAATCCTGGTCCTCAGGCTTATATGTCAACCATTTCACCAATGAGCTCTGTCTCTTTCTCTAGGAGCCCTTCCCCCTTTAATTGCATTTTATTTACTTCTCTTTACACCATGTGGATCCGCAGGATCAAACCCGTGTCATCAGCAGCCACCTTTACCCGTTGAGCCATTTCTCCACTTTTAGACAGGGTCTTGTTAAGCAGTGACACTTGATCTAGTATTGGCAATGGAGTCCAGGCTGGCCTTGAACTCCTCACCCTTTTCTGTGTGTACTTACTACGTGTCTGTTCTGCCCGCTTGAGCTTTCCTGAGCGTGAGAACTGGGTTAGATTCACTCACTGCCACATGACACCCCTGTAAGTTCTCAGTACCCAAGTCTGTGCCACCTCTGACGGATTTTTGAGAGGTGGGACTCAGGGGATCAAGTACCATGGACATCAGTTCACGGAAACAACAACTGGTCCATGACTTCTGCCCAACCATAACATACTCTGCTAAGAACGTCCTTCTGAGTCTGCCTGGGGCCAACATGCTCACCCAGGATGAGCTAGCTTGTGGACACTCATGTACTTTGTGTGTGCACGAAGCTCCCTCATTAGGATCCCCACCCTTCTCCCACACGCTGCCACCATGTCACTAGTCGGTCCCTCTGCAGCCTTAGTTGGAAGCACCAAGCCGGGTGCCCTCTCAGGTTCTGCCATGTCCCTTCCTGCTGCAGCTCAGAGAGCTGATGTGGGCGGGGAGGCAGCAGGCACCGCCATCAACCACTCCCACACGCTGCTCCAGCGACTGCAGGACCTGCTGCGCCAGGGCAATGCCAGTGATGTCGTCCTGCGGGTCCAGGCTGTGGGCACCGACGAGGTCCGAGCCTTCCACACCCATCGCCTGTTGCTGGGGCTGCACAGTGAGCTGTTCCGGGAGCTGCTGAGCAACCAGAGTGAGGTGATGCTGCGGGAGTCCCGGGACTGTGCTGCAGTCTTTGACAAGTTCATCAGGTAGGCAGGGAGAGGGCACCATCCTGCATCCTGCCTGTGGCTCCCTGTCTCTTCACCTTCGGGGGCGCAGAGGTCTGGCCTTACCGGTTATTGTATGGACTTTCAAAAGTCCTAGCATGACATACCACACAGGCCTCCTTTATCCCTCCTTCCGATGCCCTCCCTGTTGTGGCCTGTGTCCCTTTCCGGCCTTTGGGAGTCCCTTCTGAGCTACTTCCAAACCCGGCCAAGAACACTTATAGAATCAACAGATTCTTGGTTGGTCTCAAGTGTCTTCATTGGCCACAGGGCTTTGAAACCACAGGGCTAAGGAGCAGAAATGTCAACAGGCTCAGTCACCTCTCTCCTTGGAGACTTTTCCTTTCAGGAAAAGGAGGTAACCCTGCTCTAAGGGCTCAGACAAGGTGGCCGCAGGATTCCAGACAGTACCCCCAAGTTCCAGGCAACAGGAAGAGGGATAAAACAGAAGGGTTTCCCATACAGCCAAGCAGGGTGCTGTGTGCCAGTGAGACTGTCAGGAAGAATGAGGCAAGGGGGTGGGCAGCACTGTAAGAGAGCCAGAGACAGTAAAATAGCTAAGAGGGAGAGGGAATCCAGACAGCTGAGAAGCCGGAGCAAAGAGAAGCCGACAGGGAACAGGAAGTAGCCAGGGTTGGCTATGTGCTGTGTAGCGAGATTTTTTTCACAGCCTCTCACTGTGGCAACATTCCGGAAGTGGGCTCTTCCCCTTTCTTAGGGATCTTGGATTCCTAAGTTAAAGGACTTGCCTTGTCTAGAAGCAAGGAGGAAGTCAGATGGGCATCTAAATCCAGACTGTGTGGACACCAAGGCTACTGGCAGCTTCTTCTTGTTGGAGTTTAGAGTTAGATATGTAGTGGATGCCCAGTAAATACATGTGATTTGCACAGCACCAGAAGCTAAAGATGTCTGAACAGGCCAGGAGGGAACGAAAGAAGGAAACAGAGGAAGCCTGGAGGCCCATTCATCCTGTTTGTTCCTTACAAAAATGGCTTTGTCCCCTCTGGGTTCTGGGGAAACCTGCTTGGGTAGTGTGAGTGGCCTTGACAATACTCAGTCCCGCCGACCTTCCTATCTCTATTTTAATTTTTTTTAAATCATATTATTAACGTGTGTGTCTGTATGAGCGTATACCACATGTAAATGGGTACCCTGCTCCAGCCAGAAGAGGGCTGGAGTTACAGATGGTTTCCGAGGCACCCAATGTGGACGCTTTAGACAAGTGCTCGTAACTGATGTGCCCTCTCAACGGGCCCTTCTCCAATGCCCTTGCAGGTATTTGTACTGTGGTGAGCTGACTGTACTGCTGGCCCAGGCTATCCCGCTGCACAGGCTGGCCACCAAGTACCGAGTAGCATCCTTGCAGCGAGGCGTGGCCGACTACATGCGCGCACACCTGGCAGGAGGCGTGGGCCCCGCTGTGGGCTGGTACCACTATGCCGTGAGCACCGGGGATGAGGCTCTGCGCGAGAGCTGCCTGCAGTTCCTGGCTTGGAACCTTTCTGCCGTGGCGGGGAGCGCGGAGTGGGGCGCCGTGAGCCCCGAGTTGCTGGCGCAGCTCCTGCAGCGCTCGGACCTGGTGCTGCAGGATGAACTGGAGCTGTTCCACGCGCTGGAGGCGTGGCTGGGTCGCGCGCGGCCGCCACCTACCGTGGCCGAGCGAGCGCTCCGCGCCATCCGCTACCCGATGATCCCGCCCGCACAGCTATTCCAGCTGCAGGCGCGTTCGGCCGCGCTGGCGCGTCACGGCCCGGCAGTAGCAGATCTCTTGCTGCAGGCTTACCAGTTCCACGCCGCCTCGCCGTTGCACTACGCCAAGTTCTTCCACGTGAACGGCAGCGCCTTCCTGCCGCGCAACTACCTCGCCCCAGCCTGGGGCACCCCGTGGGTCATCAACAACCCGGCTCGCGACGACCGCAGCACCAGCTTCCAGACGCAGTTGGGACCAAGTGGTCACGACGCGGGTCGCCGGATTACCTGGAACGTGCTCTTCTCCCCGCGCTGGCTGCCCGTCAGCTTGCGACCCGTCTACGCGGATGCCGCGGGCACCGCGCTGCCCGCCGCGCGCCCGGAGGACGGGAGGCCGCGACTGGTAGTCACGCCAGCTAGCAGCGGTGGCGATGCGGCGGGCGTGAGCTTCCAGAAGACAGTGCTGGTGGGTGCGCGCCATCAGGGCCGCCTCCTGGTGCGCCACGCCTACAGCTTCCATCAAAGCAGCGAGGAAGCTGGCGACTTCCTGGCCCACGCAGACCTGCAGAGGCGCAACTCGGAATACCTGGTGGAGAACGCGCTGCATCTCCATCTCATTGTCAAGCCGGTGTACCACACCCTCATCCGGACTCCCAGTTAGCCTCTGGACTGAGAAATAAGGCCAGGCCTGGATGGCGCACCAGGGTGTCAAAGTGACCGTTGGCCTGGGCCTTGGGTGATCAGGTGCAGCCGGCTGGGACTAGGGTGGAAGGCAGGTGAATGTGGTAGACAAAATGGCTGTGGTTTCAGGAGTGCCGTTCCCAGCTAATTTGAAGGCAGCGTTCTTGGTTCAGAATAAACCGATGCTCAGAGAGGCCAGGTAAAGCAACTCCCGGGTCTCAAAATGTCTGGGGTTCACATACCCTCCACTAGCTCCTCCCTGCCAGACACCCCACCTGGACACGAATTAGGGCGGGAAAGATTGATTGCCAGGGGTTGGTCCTGTGCAATCTCCCTCTTGGATAGGAACCTTTGAGCCGAAATGCTCCCTGAGCTGCAATCTCCAGGGGACAGCCGCCCCCCGTGGCTTGTGGGACTTTCTGCCACTGCCTTCAAGTTCCTGGCCTTAGTGAAGGGTCCAGGGTAGTGGAAAGGCCCTTGAGAGAGGGCGGAAAACTAGACCTAGCTCTAGCCCCATTTTTCTGGAGAGTGAGAGTCTTGGCGACTTGAAGAGAAAAAACATTCCCCAGTTGTGTGTAGGTTTGGGCCGTGGGAGAGAAAGGGCCAGGATCTGGAGCAGTCTGAGTCCCAACACTGCACATTCCACAGCTCCCAACACAGCCATCAAAACCCCAGTAGGACTTTATTTAAAAGAAAGGCAAAAGGGGGGGGGGAAGAGCAACAGAGAAGTTACAAAACCAGATTCCCTCCCCACCCCTCCCCTCCCTACGTGAAGTTCTGTGGGCTCCTTCCCCATCCCCCATCTTCAGCCAGGCCCAGGGGCGGGCCCAGGGGTGGGCCCAGGAATCCCTCTCTCCAATGGCTCCTCTCCCCCATTGCTGAAGCCGAGACTGGCCCCACGTCTGTACAAGTTTTTTTTTTTTTTTTTTTTTTGGCAATAATGCTCTGTCCCAGACTGGGAAGCTGGGCCTCTGGGACTCACCTCCCTCTCTAGTGGTAGGGTGACCACGTCAGCGTTCTGCAAACAACTCTACCGTTTCTGGGTCATGGGAGCCCAATCCGCTAAACTCTTGCTCTATGGGATCCCCATCTGCCCAGCTTCCACCTCCCAGTCCCTGCTAAACCCCGTTCAGTCTTGGGGTTCAGAATAGTAGGTGCCCGGGCCCCTCAGTTATGCTGGAGGCGTCCATCTTTGCCAAAGGTGCTTGAGCCATGGGGTAGGCTGGGCCCACGTGTAGCTCTACGGGATACACCGGCTTGGTTGGGGGCGACAAGAAGGGGTGAAGGGTTTCCAGAGCCTATGACGGGAGAAAAGGCAGCGCTAGTTGAGGTATTTCTTTTCTCCCCTACCTCCCAGAGGTCTTGAACTCCTAAGGGGATCAATCCCAGTTTGCCAATCCCACCAGTACTGCTCCTTGAATCATGACTCTAGATCTGGCCGGGAGGCCTGTGTGTTTCCCCTCTCGGCTGGTCAAGGCCTCTCCCACCTCATTCCCTTTTTGGTTAGTACTGACCTGCGTTCTGGTTTGGAGGAAATTTGACCTTGGCCAGAGGCAGAGAGACTTTTCCCAGATGCCTGACACCAGGAGACGGCCGCCCACACGCCAGCATCCGACGATCTGAAAGGCCCTCGGAGGGACGAGGTCCCAGTAGGTGTGTCTTGGGACAGGACAGCTGTACAGTTGGAAAACAGAGGAATGGAGCGGAGAGATGTCCCGAGCTCAGCTGCAGAACCCAGCCCTAGCTACTTTATTTGGGGGTGATAGTGGTGTCAGGGCTCTAAGCGTAGGGAAGGGCTGAAAGTGTCCTGTTGCTTCTGGAGGGTGCTAACCCGCAGGCGCCCTCACATTAGTAACGGGTGCAAACATTTCACCCCTGCCCTTTGCCTCACCCCTTGTCCTGTGACCTCAAAGGACCGAGACCTCCGCTTCCTCCTCTTCGCCTCCAGTGACTCCTCCCTTTTTTTGCTGAGGCATTTCTTCTGGCCACGCACCCAGGGCCCAGGGCCATCACCTCGAGGTCCTACCGCCCGGGAGGGGCCCTCGCCTGTGCTGCTAGATAGATTGTCCTCGCTGATGGCATGCTGCAGTGTCGGGCTGGGCGGCCGCTTGCAGGCCAGTGGACCGGGTGGGCGAGCATCATCAGCCTCGCTCAACGAGTGCAGGGATAGGCTGCTGCGCTCTGTGGCAGGTGCCAGCAGGTGGCGCCCTTCCGTTCCCAGGGCCCGGGAGCGCCGCTGGGCGGCCTTCATGGAGATACACTTGGTCCGCGTCAGGATCTCTTTCCTCTCTAAAGCAGATACCAAATACAAGGTCAAGGCCATCTTCCACTCCTCTTCCTCCCAGGACAAAAGTAAGCGAGAGCCAGGACTCAGAGAATTCACCTCCAGAACTCTAACTCACTGACTCTGAGAAGCTTTGGGCGAACCCTGGGGATCTTAATTTCATTTGGGGATTGCGAAATGAATACTCTGGGGCTCCTTCAAAGATGAACGGAGACACTGGGAATCTGGACTGGTGTCATAGGCCTGTAGTCTTAGCTCCTCCGGAGACTCAGGCAGGAAGATCAAAAGCATAAGGCTGGCTGGCCATGGCGGTGCAAACCTTTAATCCCAGCACTTGGAAGGCAGAAGCAGGCGGTCTCTGTGAATTCGAGCAGTCCAGCCTGGTCTACATAGTGAGTTCCAGGTTAGCCTAAGCTACATAGTTAGACCCTGTCTCAGGAGAAGAGGAGGAGGAGAAAGAAGTGGAAGGAGAGGAGAAGGTAGAGGTGAAGGAGGAGGAGGAAGAAAGGAGGAATGGAGGAGGAGGGAGAGGAGGTGGAAGAAGAGGAGTGAGGAGGAGGGGAAGGGGAGGAGGAGGGAGAGGAGGAGAAGGAGGGGGAGGAGGAGGAAGAGGAGGCAGGAGAGGAGGAGGGAGGGGAGGAGGAGGGAGAGGAGGAAGGGGAGGAGGGGGAAGGGGAGAAGGAGGGAGAGGAGGAAAAGGAAGAGGGGAGGAGGAGGAGGAGGAAGAGGAGGCCTGCCAACCCATGCAATTTAGATCTAAAAGTGAGCAACAAGATTAAAAGTGAGCCAGGTGGTGGTGGTGGTGGCGGCACTTGCCTTTAATCCTAGCCTATTGTGTGCTAGGTCCTAGGGTCAATTCCTAGTACCCCCTTCAAAAACAAACCCCACATATTTTAGACAGTGTGTTTAGTTTATCTGTCTGTCTAGGGGTCAGGGATGAATTCGATTTTAGAATTTGCTACTGCATTATCCGGCGGGGAGGGGGGGCAGGCATCGCCATTTTCATTTCTAATTGTACCCCATCTTCTGCGTGTCCCCGGACAGGTGGCTAGTCCTTCTGATAAAGCCAGTGAATGGGGGAACCTTCAGCAGGGCCAGGGAACAGGAAGGGGCTTCCAGTTTTGTTAATCTGAGCGGTCAGGCAGTCGGGGGCAGGGCAGGCACACTCACCTCTATGGGACAGAAGGACCTCTGACAGGTTCTCGCTGCTCTCCGGGGAAGAGTTGACCTGGCAGCCCAGGCTGTCCTGTGGTGGGGCCTAGGGGCGAGTTGTTTGGAAAGGGGAAGCCCTTGAAGACACCAGGGACTCAGCCGGCCCTGCAGGCTGCAGAGGCTGTGTGGCCCCTGGAGGTGCTAGGCCTTTTGGAGGGATTCAACCCACTGCTGGGCACCCAGAGCTCACCTCCTGGGTCACCAGGCTGCCCACCTGGATGGGAGGTGGAGTAGGCACAGAGGAGCTCTTCACCTGCCAGGCCCTGGGACTGGCCTTGAACACATGGTAGGACTCACTGCAGTCGGCAGAGGAACAGGAGGGGGCAGCTGTCGACCAGGCTAAGCCACACCAAAGTCCACCCACCCCCACCCTGGAGAAGAATCTGTTGGTGCCAAGGGAGGGACAACCCACAAATCCTGGCTGCAGACCCATGCCACGGCTTCAAGTGCTTCTAGCTCCATCTTCCCCACTCTGAGCCCTCACCTGTCTGTGCCAAGTGGGGGTAGGGTGTTGTTTTGGGGGCGCTGGGCCTCAGCACTCAGCGTCTTCACACTCTCCAGGTCGGAGTCCGGGGTCAGTGTGGTCCCTGCTGGACTGATTTTGGGCAAGGAGCTGTCCTGTGTGTGTGGTGGGAGGGGAGAGGGGTGACGACAAGAGCGAAGAGTCAGAAGACCAGGCCTTGAGCCAGCCATAAGGGCTGTAAGATGGGGGGTGGGAGTGAAGGGCACTGGGCCTTGTGCTCTGGGTCCCCAGCAAGCTGGGACCATTAGGTAGCCTCAGTGACACAGCTCAATGGCCTGATCCTATAAAGCATTCACCGTCTCCTTGATATTTAGAAATTAATTCATGAATTAAGCCATCCATCCATCCATCCATCCATTCATCCATCCATTGTTTGAGATAGAATCTTGTTGTACCGTGGTGGCTGATCTTTCAAACCTCCTGCCTCAGCCTCCCAACTGTTGGGCTACACTAGTTGACTAGTAGTCACTTGGTGATATCTCAGATGGCTGTCTTGATCTTGTGACCCTAGGTTGGGAAAATAGCCAGGCCGGGTAGTAATGCTCAGGAATGGGGGAAATCTCATCTAGGCTTGCAAAGGTGGGAGAGGAGGAAGGAGGGGGAAGGGAGGGAGAGAGAAGGAGGGAGGGGAGGTAGGAAGACCAACTCATCTTGGAACTTGGCTGAACTGGTGGGATCCCCATGTCAGCCCACATGCCCACCTGCAAGGCTCTGGAGGCCACTCGGTCCATAATTGTGGCCCGCTCCAGGCTGCCTTCTTCCAGTTCCCGAAGGTAGACTTCATAGAGTTCCTCCAGGTGTCGGGGAACCTCCAGATTGTAGTCTGTCCGGGGAAAGGAGAGATGAGGACTCTCAGCCCCAACGACAACGTCCCAGGCTCGCGGGGTCCGTCCGGCCCTACCGTCGATGATCTGCCGCTGGCCCTGGATGATCTCATCGCAGAGGCTGCGGTGCTGCTCCAGGCGGCGCACAGCCTCGCGGCGGTGGCGCAGGGCGCTGTCGCGGAGCAGAGCGTGCGACTGCATCTCGGTGTTTTCCACCTCCAGCTCGTGTACGCGGCACAGCAGGCTGAGCACCTCGCGCTGCTCCTCCGAGCCTATGCGGCGCGGCAGTGTCTCTTCCAGGCGCCGACCACGGGCGCGCAGCTCCCGGCAACGCTGCTCCAGCGCCAGCTGCAGGAGGGCGGCACGGGTCAGCACCAGACCAGTCCCACCGGTTCAGTCAGGCCCTGCTCTCAGCCCTTCTGGCCGGTACTCTAAGCTCAGGCTAGCCTTCTAAGCTTATTCTGGATCTTGCAAGTAGTTGGCACCTTTGTGCCCACTTGACTCAACCATGCCCTGTGACATCCCTAATTCCAACTCAGAAGGTAAAAATCTATTATTATAGTGATTACCATGTTCTTAGTTCTTGCTTTATGCCAAGTATTAGTTTAACTGTCTCCAGCGACCCCTTTTGGACATCACCATGGCTGCTCAATTTTAGAGATTAGAAGTATGACGTACACAGAGACTTAGAGACTTGAACACCCAAGATTTGTGGCTTGAGCTCTCTGGGTCTCCCTCCTCCCCAGCCCTCTGCCCCCAAGCCCCGTACACCTTCTCCTTGCGCAACTTCTTCTGTTCGCCCACCAGGGCGGCGATGTTTTCCCGGGCTGCGGCCACTTCCGGTGGCTCCAGGTTATCTGGCTCATCGCCTGTGTCCGAGTCCTTCTCACTGTCATCTTTGGTGTAGGACTCCTTTCTTCGCTCCTCCCGCCACTTGAGAGCCCTGCGTGACTTCTCATGCTCCCAGCTGCCAGCATTTCCCCATGAGAGACACAAGATTCAGCTCATTTGTGTTTCTATGCTCCAGGCTCCTCCATGCCAAACCTGAACCTGGGTGGGTCTAAAGGGTCCAGGGATAGGCGCGAGCATACCCGGCGATGGTGAGGAGGTGACGGGAGGTGTCAATCTGGACTTCCATGGCCTGGTTCTCCAGCTCCAGCAGGCGCCTGCGCACATCCATCTGCTCGTGGAAGGCGTTGATGAGTTGCTCCCGAAGCTGTCCCATCTCCACGGGCCCTTCTTGCCCGCTGTGTAGCTGAACCTCAGCTGCCGGGTGAGAGTGGCGTGAGCAGAGGGGCCACCAGCTCAGGCCCACCTGAGGCTCTGTCCCTCAGCTTTGTCCCAGACCAGTGCTTCCCCTTCCAAATTCTCAAATTGCTAGCCTTCACAGCACCCTAATGTCAAGGATTTTTTTTTTTATGTCATCTTTTAGAATGCCTGTTTCTCTGTCTGTTTCTCTGGCATCTTTTAGAAAACCATCACAGGGAACGCAAGTCTCAGTGAGTGGCAAGCCTTCTATGGCCCGACCCGGCAGCTCCTATATAATAGCCTCACATCGCTCCATCTCCAGCCATGCAAAGCAAACAGTCTGGTCCCATTTTTACAGGGGAAGGCTCCAAGATAACTAGTTGAGGCCACTCAGCCAAGAGAAGCTAGGGTTAATGCTACCTCGTCCTCTAACCCCATAAGGTCCCTTGGAGAGCGCTGCTGAGACCAGCTCGGTCCTCCAGAGACACAGGCCCATCTGCATACCTTGGATGTGACGGATGTCACCCCTGTCCAGTTTGCCCCGGGCCTGACCCCGCCCAGCCTGCTGATCGATCTTGCACTTGAGTCTCTGGATCTCGCCTCTCAGATCAGCGATGATGCTGGTGTACTGAGCGATGTGGTAGGAGACGCTGAGCAGGTTCTGCTTCACCTGCAGGGAGCCCGGGATGAGGTATGAAGGGGTACAGTCACCCCAGGAACCAGGCCTCCCTTTCCCTTTCTTCCACCTCCCCTTAAAAAAAAAGGATTTATTTTATTTGTATTTTGCTTCCGCGCATTATATATACATGCCCTGTGCATGTCTGGTGCCATAAATCCCATGGAACTGGAATTAGAGACAGTTGTGAGCTGCCATATGGGTGCTGGGAATTGAACCCAGGTCCTCTGGAAGAACAGCCAGTGCTCCTAACTGCTGAGCCATCTCTTCAGCCCCTCTCATTCTTTCCCTTTGCCAGTTCTTTTCAACGACAGCCATGGTCTCCTTGCCTCCATCCCCACAGCCTCCTGTCACATCTGCATGCCTCTGCTAGATCTAAATCCTAAAGTTCTGCTCTTACTCACTGGCTCCCTCGGTGCAAAAAGAAGATGTAAGATCCCCTGGAGCTGGAGTTACAGGCAGTTGTGTGCTTAATATGGGTGCTGGGACCCTACTCAGGTCCTCTGGAAAGCTGCAAGTACTCTGAATCATTAACCATCATTCTAGCCCCATGGACTTTCCCCCTGCTTGGACTCTGTTTCTGTATGCGTGTCTTGTTTTAGTTAGGCAAGTCTCCTGGTCTCCCCATGCCCACAACAGACAATTCATCTTTCCCTGGCTTGCCTCAGCTCCTACTGTTAGCATCCATTAAAAACTAATCTATGAACAGGGTCTCCTGTGGCCCAGGTTACCTTTGAACTCATTGTGTAACCAAGGATGATGATCTTGAACTTCTAATTCCTTTCCCTCTGCCTCCCAGTGTTGGGCTGCAGCGTAAACTAAGATATCGGGATAAGCCGCTTCTGACTAACTCGTCATGATCATGTGACCTGTCCCCATGAAGTTCCTGGAGGCTACATGGCAATGCTGGGGGGGTTGTAGATATGGAAAGAAGGCTCACTAACAGCACTTCAGTTAGCCACTCTCTCCTCCACAGCCTCACAGGCTAAGACTTACTTTCTTACCAGAGAACAGAAGTTTGATCATGAACTTGGAAGCCAGGCAGCCTCTGCCCTATCCTCCACTAGCTGTGATGTCACTTTATGTCCTTAAGGGTCATCATCCTAAACTGTATGGTAGGGGAGCTGTAACTCCTGCCTGGTTCTGAGGTCAGATGGGACAACATGTTACGGTTCAGGGTGGCATTGGGTAAGGCAGCCTTTGACTGTCACTGTGGTGATGAGAACTTTTGGACATATAGAGGACTGGGTAAACCTCTGAAGAGGAAGGGACAGGAGAGGGCTGGAATGGAGGGTGGGAGGCGAGCCTGGAGGGAGAGGCAAAAGAGAGCCTTTGGGAGCCAGGGGCTCCAGGCAGGCAGGCAGGCAGGCAGCGACTGGGAGTGCAGGGAAGGGGCTGGCAAGGCTCCTCCCAGGACCTCAAATCCCAGTCCAGGAGGGTGTGTCTAGGGGGTAGTCCGAGGGCCCTCACCCGAGTCCTAATGTTCTTGGCTCGGCCGGCATAGGTCAGGGTGTTCCGGGACTCTTCAAAGGCAGTGCTCGCTGGACTGATGTGGGCAATCATCACAGTGCGGCTGTTCCCGCCTAGTGAGTCCTGGTGGGGGGACGGGGAGCTGGCTAGCTGGAGGACACCCTCCCCAGAGGTTCCCTGAGACTGTTTACCACACCCTGGGTGCATACATATGTATATCACACACACACACACACACACACACACACACACACACACACACACACGTATACACTGCATGCACACATGCACACACACATATTCACACTCACCCACACATGTTTACACACATTCGCTCCTGCACACACACACATGTACACAATGCACATATGCACACACACATACACACATGCACTTGTGCACATGCACATATGCACACACACGTGCAATATACACACATGCACATATGTACATATATGTACACATGTGCATACACACACCCACGCTCATATAACATGCATACAATGGTGGTCCTTTCCATATAGCCCCACTCCCCTAGCTTTTGGGTACAGTCCTCAGGGCAGGCTGGTACAAGCTTTTGGAACCCACAGGCCTCTGCTGGGGTCTTGTTTTCCGTGCTTACAAAGTGTGAGCCTACAGGGAAGTTCCTTGACCTTTCTGTGCCTCGGTTTCCTTATCTGTAACTGTAACCCTCCTAACTCACAGAGATACCAGGAGACTTTAGGGCTAGGGAGAATCCCTTGAACCCAGCAAAGTCTGGGTGCCCATGAATCTCATGTTTACAACTGAAGGCCACAGGTGGCTCTGCCATGAATAATGGCTCCAAAAAAGCAGCTCTGGAGGCCACAAGGCTGACCATCACAAAGCCCCAAATCTAGGTGACTCTTGGTTCTCTCTCTCTCTCTCTCTCTCTCTCTCTCTCTCTCTCTCTCTCTCTCTGTTTTTATTGTTTATGTTTTTGTTTTTTTGAGACAGGGTTTCTCTGTA
>NC_034603.1:81978920-82003978 GCF_900095145.1 Mus pahari | reverse complement strand
CCTCGAACTCAGAAATCCGCCTGCCTCTGCCTCCCGAGTGCTGGGATTAAAGGCATGCGCCACCATGCCCAGCTCTTGGTTCTCTTTTACTGGCTCACAGCTCTTGAAGGAGGTCCTGACACAGCCCATGTTCATTTTTCTCTACCCGTGCTTTGGTTAGAGTCGCCAGAAACACAGTGAACGTCTGCTTGCAACCAAATTTCAGTATGGCTTAAGGTTGTGTGAAATATTGCACGAGGCACACCGATACAGAATGAACTTGGTGATTCATCTGAAATCCAAGTGGGGATAACTGAGCTTTGTCTGAGCGTGGCCTGTCAGGCCTAGCTTGCTCGGGTACCTTCAGGAGCCGGGTGAGCTTGCTGTCCCGATAGTTGATGTACTTATTACTGCCCTTGTCACTCAGCGCGTTGATGCAGTTGCCCAGGGCCAGCAGAGAGCGGTTGATGTGGGCTCCTTCCTTCATGCGCTGCCCCCGGTTCTGTGTCTGGGGAGATAGCATAGGATAGGCCAGTAGGGTAACCTACTGAAGCTTCATTCAGCCGCCCAACAACAAACACCCCAGTGATCCTGGTTCTAGAGCATGGCCTCTCTTCTGAGGTCCCTGGAGGTGGAGGTACAGAAGGAGGCTCTGCTGTACCCTCTCCCCAACCTCTCGTCCCTTCAAGATGTCAGGCCCATTGCTCACCCTTCTCTCTGGGGACTTCACTTATCACCCCACTCCCAGTCCCACATACACATCCTCAAGACATCTTCCCTTTCCAACCGCCCTGTCTCATCAGCCTCTCCCTGAGCTCCCTCCTCTGAAAGCTGGCCTTAACCGGAGAGCCATCACCTCTGCACACCCGCTCCCCACCCCCCACCCCATTGCTTCCCTCTGGGAAGCCATCCCTCCACTGTGCCCTCTGAGCAGGCCTTCCTTACCTGGGAGGCACGCTCGGAGCCAGCCAGGTCAATCATGAACAGGCGGCCCTGCCGCACCTCCTGGAGGATGTTCTTGACCCGGCTGCGCTGGCGCACAGCCACCTGGAGCACGGCGTGGGAGCGGGAGGATGTCTGGTTGGCAGCCGTGGGCTCTTGCGTCCTCTGCCGGTTCCCCTTCATCAGCAGCTGCATGATCTGGGACGGGGAGAGGGAAATGACAGGTGAGGACCCTGCAGAGAGAAGCCAGGGCTTGGTGATGGGAGAGACCCCGCCTATCGGGTGAGGACCCTGCAGAGAGAAGCCGGGGCTTGGTGATGGGAGAGACCCCGCCTATTAGCTTCCCAGGGTGGGCTAAGAGGTCTGGGCGGTTCTCTGCAAGCAGGTGTCTCTGTGAACGGAGAGGCTCTAAGGCCCGGCTCTGTATGAGGATAAGCATGTTAAGGCATGATGGGAGATGTGACCTCTGTCCCCGTGTCACCCTGGCCTTGGTCCCTTTTGCCTGCTCCCCTCGGAGCGATTGTCCTGTCCACGGTCCCGCGCCATTTGCTGGAGACTCGCCTCCTTCGCGTTGATGGTGGATACTTCGGTAATCCCCGCCACCTGAATCACCCCCTTGGAGTCTTCCCTCAGCTCCAGGTACCCCAGGGCCGGGTTCAGTAGGTCCCGGATCATCTCATTGTAGATCTGATGGGACAGTGCGAAAGGAGGAGGAAGAAGAGAGATAAGAGGTCCAGGCCTAGAGCCGTTGAGTGGCCCCCTTCTCCCTAAGAAAGGAAGGACCGTGTGCTTCTGTTTGCTGGACCCCAGGCCCCACGAGGGAAGTCCTAACTCGGGGAAGCACTGCCTTTACACAATGGTAGAGGTTTCAAAGACAATGTGGCAGGAGGTTTCAGAACCATCTGGGGCTCCCTCCACAGAGAGGCCAGTCCTGGGCTGGACACAGGGACCTGACCTATGCAGGAGCCTTGGCCCGAAGAGGGAGCTCAGATTGTTGCTAGGCAACCTTCAGGCTACTTCTCTTAGGTTGTGTTCCGTTCCCTGCCCCACCCCCTGCTTCCACTCCATCCCCCAGACGGGTTTAAAACAAGCCCAGCTGGCTAGAGCCCTCGCTCCTCTTTCTGAGGCATCACCCTGGAGATAATCAGCTCCCAGAGGAGCCAGATGGAGGCTGGCCAGCTGTCTTAGATAAGCCCCTGACCTGTCAACCCATGAAGTCCAGAATGGGAAGATGTTTGCTTAAGGGATAGGCTCAAAAGGGAGGTGCTTTCAAAGGATGCTACCCAAACTGCTCGCCGCCCAGGCTACTGTGACGTGCAGCACCACATTAGAGCCACAGGCTCCCAAGTCTGTTATCACAGTGTGCTAAGAACACAGTGGCCTAAGTTCTCCGTGTTTTAAAAACAAAATTAATTTTTTGACACAGGGTTTCTCTGCGTAGCCCTGGCTGTCCTGGAACTCATTTTGTAGACCAGGCTGGCCTTGAACTCCGAGATCTAGTTCAAGAGTTCTCTGCTCCTCTGAGTTCTGGGATTAAAGTCATGCACCACCATGCCTGGCTCTCAAGTCTCATTTTCTATCAAGTGGGGCCAATGCTATATGTGTGGGTTGTGGGACAGCCATGCTGAGCAGCCCAGGAACGGCCAGCGACTGGCTCTAGGGAGGTGGACTGCCCTATTTTCTGTGCCTCCTACCCAAGCCCAGTGGGGACTTGCCTCCAGGTAGGACATGGACACCTCATATTCCATGTCATTGCTGGTCTCCTCGATGGCTCGGAACAGGTCATTGAGGGTCCGAACATAGATGCCTGGCTCGTGGTCAGTGCCCAGCATGGTGTAGGTCTTCCCACAGCCTGGACAGGACAGACTGGCGGTGAGCAGGGCAAGGCCAGGGGTAAGAAGCCTTACTGGGAAAGTGGTCTGGCAACCCTGAGTTGTCCATGAGGCTGTTCCCTCCCAGATGGCTGAGGAATGGGGTCTTTGGGGGACAAGGGACCTGGGTGAGGCAAGATTTGGATCATTCCCTCTATCCTTGACCAACCCCGGGCCAGGCTGGTTCTCTGATGAAGGGCTTGGTTTCCCAGGGAGACAAGGAGGGGGCTGCAGTTCTTGCCTACGTCTGGGCTTCCCCCTCACCTGTAGGGCCATAGGCAAACACAGTGGCATTGTACCCTGAGATGACGCCCTCAATGAGGCTCTTGGTGGTGGCCTGATACACCATCTCCTGCAGGGAAGGAGGAAGGGACCTAGAGGTCAGACACCAGTGCCTACAGGCGGGTTCTCGCAGAGAACAGATGGAGTGTTTGTCCCTGGAACCCTAAGCCAGAGATAAGAGGGTGTGGAAAACGAGGAAGGTAGTTTCTGCTTACACCCCTCAGGGAGGACACCAGCCTGCAAAGAGGGCTCAGGACACCTGAGAAGCCTCCTCTACAGCTGGCTCCCCCACCACACCCCTGCCCCAAGGGTGCAGTCAGCTTCGGGACACATCTGAGCATCCAGAAGACGGGCAAGATGGGATCCCTAAGAGAGTGTCAGGTTTTCTTGTGTCTGCCCACCGCCTGCCCTCCCCACACCAGATGGGCTTCACGGTTCTTCTGTCTCCCGGCCCGTGTAGGTAGGCCAGCTGTGGGGGTGTCTCGTGTGCCTGCTCGTTCTATGCAAAGCGAGATTTGAGTGGTAACTAACCAAGTGTGTTTCTGCGGAAAGGCCCGCCGTGCGGCCCCTCAGGTGTACAGGCAAGCAGTCACGTGACGCCAGGCTGTGCAGAAGTACAGATGGGAGAGGCATTGTGGGTCAACTGTTCACAAATGGGCAAAGCTCCAGGAAGTGGGTGTTGGAGCAAGTGCTGTAGAAAAGGCGAGCAGGAACCCCTGAGAACCGTCCTTGCAGGGCAAAGTGTAGAGAGGTTTGTTTTGTTTTTGTTTTTGTTTTTTGTTTTTTTTTTTCCCTGTGTTTCCAGACCACGTTTTCCCCTCACCTGGGTGGCAGTGAAGTCAAAGGCCACGTCAAAGAGGTATGACTTCTCCCGGGACCGGTGTGCCCGCAGAATGTCGTCAGGGTCCTCCATCGGGTCCATGAGAACCACCATCTGCAAATGTCCCCGAGAGGGGAGACCACCGTCACCTGGAGTTCCTACAGCCTGCAGACCTATCTGCTCTCTGGGTTTCAGGTCTGGGTGCTTGGGAGATAAAACCTCTCTGACGATGATGAATGGCCACCCCTTGGAGACGGCGCCATCCCAAGGCAGCAGAGAACACTGTGTGTGTGGTAGTGGTGGGGTAACATCTACAGTGAACCCCAGATCCAAGGCCTCTTCCCCTAAGCACAGTCCCACCCCCATGCTGCCTTTCCTGGAGGAGGGACTGCAACATTGCTAGTTGTCATAACACGTCATTTGTGATGAGATATGTATTGCCCACTCCACCTCCATCTCCACCACAGCCTCAATTCGTCCCGTTTCAGTAACGGGGAAGTGTGCGCTTCCACCCGACAGATGAAGAATCTCAAGCTAAACCCTAGCCTGTGGAGGGACAGAACTCAGAACCCAGGACCCTGATTCCAAACCAGAAGGCTCTTAACTGCATCTCTGCAGCCCCGTGGCTCTCAAGACCCTGCCTGGCCCTCCACGCCCAGCCTCTAGTCCACTGAAGAACAAGGCAGACCGTGAGCTGCTGACAGTTGGGTGACTAGAGTGAAGAAAGCAGGTGGGCTTGGGTCCCTCCTACATGAACTTAAAATAACTGCATCTCTAGCCAAGACCTGGGATTAGAGAGCCTGCAGGACCCTAAACTGGCATTCTGCCCCTGCACGGTGAGGTCAGCTCTACTCTGTGCACGCACATACATTAAGGTGTGAAATGGTCTGGCTGGGTCCCTCCCGTTTTAAGAATACTCGCTGAGCCCACTCCATTCTGCCCAGGTCCCCATGTGTTGAGCTTTGCCAAGGGCTCTGAGCAGGAACACAGAGCAAGTGGCTGGGTTCCTGCTGGGTTCCTGGTCTAGGGTAGGATGGAAGATGGGAAACATCAGAAAACACGCAGCTACTCCTGGGGTGGGGGTGGGGGGAGGGAGAGGCTGAGTTTCAGAGAGGACCAAGAGACACAGGGATGTGCTTTGAATCCTAGTCCTGCCTCTCATTAGTGGAGTGGCCTCATCCTTCCATGGGGACCTGCCTGAGCCTCAGTCTCCTCCTCCCCAATGGAGGAAATGGTGCTGTCATCTCCCCCAGGGCTATGAAGAGCCCACAGGACAGTGTGTGACACATGGTGAGTCTCAAGTGATCCTCTTTCAAAGAGCCATGAAGAGGGAGAGTGTGTGTGGAGGCAGGGGAAGGGACTTCACTAGCTGTCCTCACCTAAGACTCTGCTATCGAATGAAGCATGGCAAAACCAAAACAGACAGAAGGCAGGCAGAGAGGCAACATCAGCGACTCCCTTGCACGATGTAGGTGTCCCCTGGAGGCACAGTTCCCTAGACACCAGGCTCTGCCAGACAGCCAGGGGAAATAAGCCATCCCATGATCCTTACCTAATGAGGTGGGGCTGCTCCCAGGGGCCAGATGGTGGCCTTAGATCCTCTACTAGGGAGGGGAAGGAGAAGGAGGGCAGGGGGGACCTTCCCTCCCAGTGCATGCTGCCACTCACTCCTGGGGCACACTAACGGTCGATCTTGGGGCACACTAACAAGCACTGTTTCTTTGTTCCGTTTTCTTTCAAGACAAAGTTTTGCTCTGTAGCCCCGCTAGCTTCGAGCTTAGGACAATCCTCCCCCCTTGGCCTCCTACACGCTGGGGCTACAGGCATGCACCAACGCACCCAGCCAATACCAGATCTTTACTGAGAACTTCAACATGGATTTCTCATTATTTCTCTCAGACAGGCTGGTCAGAGCCTAGCAATGTAGTTGCTTGGAAATGGTAGATCCAGAGTTAGGGATTGTGACCACTTGGCTCTCAGGCAGGTCCCTGCTCACCCTCGGAACCCTCCCCTATATTCCCTGCTCCCTCTGTTGCCTCAGGGGCTTGTGGAGTGCTTTAGCCGTTTTCATGGTCTGAGTAGCCCCACCTCAAGCCCCCCACCCACCACTGTTCACATTAGCCCTATGTGTTCATTTGGCCTTAGGGAATATGATGCAGTATACATGGGTAAACTGAGTCCTCACAGAGAACCAAGGAGGAAGGGGATTGGCTGTTAAAAGAAAGCAAAGACAGTAGGTGTACCCCAACTTCACCCCTCCCAGGGATCAGAGGAGAGCCAGGACTTTTGACTGTCCCAAAGGTCTTGTGAATAATAGGCCAGGCATGGAGAGCCATCGAAGGCAGCAGAGATGGGCCGTGAAGGTGAGGCAGCAGGACAACAGCTTACATGCTCAGCTGAACTCAGGAGCTTAGGAGGTCCTCAGTGGGTTCCTTTGAGTCCCCTACTCAGGCATGAAGATTTAGGAGGACCAGGGTCTTGGAATTCCAGGCAGATTCCTCTCCACATCTCCTGTCTGTCCTAGGGTCAACACCTTCCCTTCCCCCGAATACTTGGAGCAGGCCTGCATCCAGGCTTCCTGCAGCCACCTAACCCCAGAGAGCAGCGGGACCCCCTTGGTGATTCTCCAGGGGTGGGTGACTCCTCGGGAGACAGACGTTTTTGTCAATCAGATGGGGCTTCAGCTAGAGAGAAGGGCCACAGACAGGCTGGGTGCTGAGCGGTGGTCCTGTGCAGGGAAAGGCCACCAACCCTGCCCCACCCCAAAGGTTAGCAGCCATGGTGACCTCAGTGCAGGATGACTGGGCTTGCACTGCTCCCTAGGTCACCTGTCCTTAGTCACTGGCCCCTCCCCAGAGCATCAGCCCTAAAGCCCTCCAAGCCTTCCGTAGGGTTTGATCCTTATCCCAGGCTCTCAGCAGCCTGAGCCTGCTCAGATTTCAGACCTAGATGAAGATGAAACCTGGCTCTGAGGGCCCTGGCATGGGTTCCCGAGGGCTGCACCAGGAGCGGGGCCAGCTAGAACAACTCTCATTTTGAGTACTGGGGTTCCTGTGGACCAGGAGCCTCACGGGGCTTTGGTGAGGGGGGCGAACAGCATTGCATTGTCATCTACTCTAACAGACGGCCTTTATATGTCTTTCAGGCACTGCCAAGTCCACCTGGATACCCAGTTTCTTTGATGACCAAGTGCTCCCGCATCAGAGGACTGTCATCCCACCTGCCACCATCCCACTTAATGAGGGCTTTGTCTGGGATCCATCTGTCAGGACCCCAGAATATCAGTGTTGTTTCTGACTGTCAGTACACAAGGGAGCCCTTGTGCCCCTCGACCAGGTGAACCATAGCTGAGCCAGAAAGGATTGGGAAGGGAGCCTGGGCTGTCATGGAGACTGGCTCGGGGTGCTCAGGCCAGGGCAATTCATCTGTGAAGCACTTACGGTGTGCCCCAAACATGGAATGGCCTTCGAGAAATAGAAAGACGAAGCCTGGTGTCCTACTTTCTGACACACTCAGACTCATAACCAGGAGAGAGCTGGTGTTTAGAGGAGAGATTCCCCAAGTCCAGCCCTGCCAGGACAGAGAGGCAACCTGGAAGAAGAGATGACGTTGGTGCGGCATCTTCAAGGTTGAGCAGGCAGAGTCAGGAGGATCACAGCAAGTTCGAAGCCAGCCTGCTCTAGGCAGGGCGACCCTGGCTGAGACAAACAACAGAACCACAGCTCTGCATGTGTGGAAGGTGGTGTGGCACGGAGGACAGTGCCAGCTATGAGCCCATCAGACTATGAGACAATAAACTGCCATTGCGGCTGCACAGCCACGTGAACTTCCTTACAGATTGTAAACTCATGTCCTACCTCAGAGAAGTGGGTGTGGCCTTGACCCAAAGGAGCTGTAACACAGGCACAGCCATGGCCGGGGAAACTTCACGGAAGACACAGGAGGAAGACGGTAAGAGCAGAGGGCAGGCAGCTCACCAATCTTCTTAATCTGAACTTGAATGACACTTCTCTACACATCCACATAGCTCGCTCCAGGCTCAGCCACCCTAAAGCCCTTGGGCCTAACTCAGCAGAGGACCCAGCAGCTCTGGATCTCCCCTCCTGGTCTTCCCTCTGGCCTGGTTCTCAGGTCAGTGCAAATGTGATCAGGAATTCTAGAGTCACTCAGAACCTTGAACTACTGCAGGGAACTGGGTCCTTACCCTGGGGAGAGACTGTCTAGCCCCTGAGAGGTGTCCCAGTAGGGACCAGGCTCTCTCTTGATATCTCCTGAGTGAGGAATATTTGCACAGAGCATACTGGCATTTCTCCTGCTGAGCTGTGCCTTGTTCAACCCTGCAGCTTTAGTGGGGTTCCTCTGGCCTTCTGGTAGTGATGGCGCCTAACCCAGTGTCTTATCACTGATCATTCTTTACGGTGACTGCCGTATATGTATATCCAGCAGAATCCCTGAACCCTACCCACTGGATGCTGGGAACAGTCTTCCCTCAGCTTTGACACTGCCAAATGGCCCGGGGGATAAAACCCAGAGCCCAGTGCTCTCCTCCTCTGGCTTCAAAGCCTGGTCATGAAGATCCCCAAAGATGGAGAATCTTGTATGGGGCTCAGAGACAATGGAGCTAAGGCATCACTTTGGGAGAGGCATGAGTCTGGCCCAGTAGGAGGTAAAGGAGGATGCACAGGAAGAAGCCATGACTCAAAAAGCCACGCTGACTCATCCTTAGCCCAGAGAGCCAGGCTCGGTCACTTTATACCCATAGGCAGAAGCAGAACGAAACATGGATTCCGAGTGGCTAACCTGAAAGGCTGGGTCTAGGGTTCTGTTGGTTAATAAGAACATCTGTTACTGGTCATATTTCGATCTATAGACACATGAAGCAAGAGGGAGGGAGAGAGAGAGAGAGAGAGAGAGAGAGAGAGANAGAGAGAGAGAGAGAGAGAGAGAGAGAGAGAGAGAGAGAGAGAGAGTTGTTGATACCACTGGTCTCATAAAAAGCTCACCAAAGCCCAGCCAGCTGCTGTGGTCACAGTTCCATCTGGCCAATGTCCCAGTTAGGACCTCATCTGACTACGAGACTCTAGGGACCCTGAGGTGGTGGAAGGCATGACTTAGCGGTTGTCTAATGTGGTGTCTCTCAGGGAGTCTGCTGAGTCCTTTATCACAAGGCCCCCCAAGGAATGCTGCTTGCAAATCACAGATTCCCCAGGCGCCATGCAGAATCACACAAAAATCTCTGGAGAGGTGAGCCCACACATCTGCATGAAGAAGTACTCTCTCCTTGTACCCTGCCATCGGCTAAGTGTAGAGATCCCTGGATACTTGTAGCATTGTGCACAAGAGGAAAAAAAAATCAGAAATAATTAGAATGCCCGTGATACGTCTATATTCTAAAATATTTCTAGGTCATGAAAAATAGTGACATTCTGATACAAGCTATAATATTCATGACCCTTGAAAACAGTATACTAAGGAAATGAAGCCAGACATGAAGGACCACAGAGAGAGTAGGATCCAATCACGTGGGCGTACCAATGAGATAGAGAGATGGAAAGCAGCTTGGTGGTTGTGGGGGGGGATATAGTTAAGATCAGGCTATCCCCTGGTCATATCCCACTATGCTCAGCATTTGGGGAACAATGGGGCCTACGGGCTTCTATATGGCTGGCCCAGAGGGCCTCACATGCTACTGTGCCCTAGGCAGCAAGCAGGGTAACTCCAGCTGCACCTTTGGCATCTGTTACTTTATACCGCGTTTTCTTTCACAACGGCGGCCTTGCCCCATCTAGGATCCTCTCCATAGCTCTCGGGGCATGCGAAACAGGTGCTTGCTTACTCTTCAGTCCTCTGGCAGGAGACAGAGGCCCAGGTAGTCATTAGCAGCCTTGAGGCACCCAGCCAGGGCATGCCAGGGCTGGGCCGCTGGGCCACCCTTGTAGCCATTCTGCCACTTGTCACCTCCCTGCCTTGAACTTCCTCCCCTCACTTGTCCTGGCCCTCCTGCGGGCCTCTTTGAGAGACCTCCACTGGGCCCCATAGACAGGCAGTTGGACAAGTGCTAATTATGGGATTATACGTATAACTGCTTGGTTTAAATCCTGCAGATAAACACAGCCTGGGAGGCTGGGCGGAGCCTTTGGGAGGGGTAGGTGGGAGGAGAAGGCCACTGTTTGTCCTGAGCCCCACCCCTACCCGGGATACTTTCCAGGCAACCCGTCTCGTTTCTTGGCTCTTTTGAAGGGTCTGGCTTCAAGATCCATCACACCCCAGCTGCTGTTAAGGCAGGAGATCCTACCACACACACACACCCCCAGGCACCTCTATCACTGGGAAGCAGCCACAGGGGGATGGAGAGAGCTCAGGTGTAAAGAGTCAGTGGGGCAGCAGGCAGAGGCCTGCTTAGTCCTGGGGCCAGAGGCCACCTTACAGGGCAGCCTTTGACAGAGGAAACTCCCATGCCCCCTTCCTCTGGATGGGTGCCATGTACCCAAATTGTGTACAGACCCTCTGATGGAGACTCTTCTGACAGGCATGAAGATCATGGTCCTCATATGAACGAGAGCTCTGTGATTCTAGGTCCCTGGAAGCCATCAGAGCTAGCCCCTTGACAAATCCAAGACCCACTTCAACATTCCCAGAATCTAGACATACATTGCCCTGCTCTCTCTCTCTCCCTCCCTCTCCCTCTCCCTCCCTCCCTCCCTCCCCCATTTTAATTTAACGAGACAGGGTCTCATCATGTAGCCCAGGCTGGGCTCACACTTGCTATGTAGTCAAGGATGACCATGAACTTCTGATCCTCCTGCCTCTGCCTCTTAAGTGTCAGGAGTACAGGCCTGTGCCACCATGTCTAGTTTCTGTGGTGATGAGGATTAAATCTAGGGCTTAGTGTGAGCTAGGAAAGCAGTCTAGCAACTTAGCTGTAGCCCTGGACTCACATTGGCCTCTCGATGCTTAGGAACTCTGTCCGTTGGTATGTCCTCTCCTGCTAAACCTCATTGCTATAGGCTGCCAGGCTCCAGATGTCCCCAGAAGGATGACGCTCAGTCCTAAGGCAGGCTTGGGACACCTCACAGAGTGACTGAAGTCAGTGAGTAACTGAGTGCCCGCCCTCTCTCTCCACTTAGCACCCACTGACAGGTGAGCTGTAGCCGTACCTACTATCTACCAGTGACCAATGGGCTGGCTGAGCTCCTGGGAAGGGTTCCAGGCCACACTGATAGCCTTGGATTGCCTTACCTTGATAGGATACCTGCAGAGGAACCCATTCAACTCTGAGGAGAGACAGAAAGCAAGAGGCAGGACCTACCACCCAAGGCCCTAGTGAGTTGGCTTAGTGAGTCCCTCAGAGGGGCCAGGACACAGAGGCCATGACAGCCCTAGCCCCAGGGAACAATGGAAAGCAAGTAACCACCCTACTGACCTCTTCTTCAGAAGGGGCAAGGCATTGTGCTGGCCACATGGGCCTAGCCATATACCACTGCCATATGCCATCTGGGCTAGCTTGCCCCACGGCCCAGCCATCATGCCCTATGACCTCAGAGAAGAGAACAGTGAGACAACTGGCCTGACCAAGCCAAAACCCTGAGCCTTCGTCTGGGCCAGGCATCCCTGGAGAGGAAGAGATGAACAGCCAGGTTCTGGGAGAGGGCCAGGGCCAGGAGGTTGATTGGAACAGGAAACAAGGAAGTCTCTCTGCCATGTTGGTTCTTGGGTTCCTGCATCCTAAACACCTAGTTGCCATGGTCTGTGTGCCAAGGGACAGCTCACTTGGGCTGTCATCTAGGCCTTTGTGGTTGCCACTCCCAGGCAGCAGCGAGAGGGGCTAGGCTAGGCTCTTCTGTACAAGCCCAGTTTTGAAGCCACTGGGGAGCTGAGGGCAGCGTGCAGGGGCGCTGTGTGAAGAGCCCTGTGCTCATAATGCTTAGAGGGCGCTCCCAGAGTCTCTGCTGACAAAGGAGCTGCCTGTTGGGCTGGCCCAGTTCTGGCCTGGTGGGAGGTGTAGCTCGCTGGGGTAGGCCAGAGCCAGGCTAGGAGACACTCTGTTTGCCCTCATAGACAGAGGGAGCCAGTGTCCGACAGGCGTGGGTCCTGAACAAGGGCTGTTCCCTTCACTTCATATTGATCAACCCCCAAGGTGGCCCGGAGCCAGGAGCAGCTGAGAGAGCTGCCATTGTCCCGAACTGCGAACCTGATATCCTTGGAAGCAGAAATAGGGAGTGGCCTTGTCTAGAAGGAGGTTTCTTCTCCCAAGGGCTTTGACTCTTCTAGCCGACCCCTCTCAGCAGCTAACAGCAGCTCTGGGGAACCTCCTCCTCTACCGACTAGAACTGACATCTTCAGAGCTCTTCCTGTGCACAAGGCACTGGGCAGGCACAAGCAAAGACTTTCCAAAGAAATTTTCTTGTGGGGCTAGAAAGATGGGTCAGCTGATCCCAGAGCTCCTCAACCACAAGAGAATCAACTCCCCCCAAACATGCACCAAGATGTGTGTGTGTGTCTGTGTGTGTGTGTGTGTGTGTTTGCTAGGTCCACTATAGAATAAAAATAAAAGCTAAGAGGGGGAGGGACTGGTGTGTAAGGATGTAGTTTCGTTGTAGAGTGTTTGCCTAGCATGCACGACACCTTGGGTTGAATCTCCAGCATTTCATCACCCAGAGTAATGGTGCACACCTACAGTTTTAGCACTTGGGAGGGAAAGGCATGGAGATCAGGCCATCTCTGGCTACATAGTAAGTTCAAGGCCAGTCTGGGTTATATGAGACCCTGCCTCAAACGAACAACATCAAAACTTACAAACCATTGAAAAAAGAGGACAGTGGGCTGTGCTCCCCCACTTAAAGACAAGGCTCCAAGCTGTCTCCATACATTCTCTGACCCTGCCCACGATATGGGGTTCTTCCAGGCAGCTCCACTTTCCCCAAGGACTTTGAGGAAAGGGGCAAAAGGAAGTAAATCATTTGGGGTTTCCTGAGACCAGCCTAAAGGACCTGGCCCAGGGGCAGCGTCTGTTCACAGCCTTCCTACGCTCTGTAGCTTCTGCTCCATGCTTCCTGACCCCAGATCCCATCCCGCAGCACAGCCAGCGAGCCCCCTCCCCCCCCCCCAATGCTCAGAGTTGCCAGCCACGCAGCTCTGAAGCACTGGGAGGGGCACCGTCAGGCTGTCACACCAGTGTGCTCCCGTCCCCATCAATGTGCCCAGGACCACTCTGGTACCTCGGTCTTGAATTACCTACCCAAGCAACCCCCCAAGCCAGCATTGTGGCCACGTTGACAAAGAGTTTGGTTTGGGTCCTACCGGTATCACAACACCTCACACCTCTTCCCTCTCTCCTTGAGCCACGCTGGCTTTTTCTTAGTGGTAGAGTTGCGCTGTGGCCCCATCTCAAGGGCTTTGCACACAGCAAGTCCTTCTGGTTGCAATTCCCCCTCTTGGGTACCCTGCTAAACATCTCTCATCACCGTCATCACCATCACCATCATTGACAGGGTTTCTCCATATAGCCCTGGCTATCCTGGATCTCACTCCACAGGCCAGGCTGGTCTTAGACGCAAAGATCTGCCTGCCTCTGCTTCCAGAGTCCAGTGCACCACCACCACCTGGCAAGAGCTTATCTTTATAATCCACCCCAGTGCCAGTTAAGACGGGATCTCAATTTGCAGCCCAGGACAGCATGGGATTCCTGATCCTCCAGCCGCAGCCTCACCGGTACTAGATTACAGACGTGTGCTAACCGTATCTAGGTTCACCACTCTCTCTCATCTCCCCCCCCCCCTTTTTTCTTGTGTTTTTGTATGTTTGTTTGCATTTGTATGTGTACATGTGGAACCCTAACGTTGATGCTAAAAATCATCCTGAGTTGCCCTGCAACCTTTCTGATCATTGTCCCACCACCAATCAAACCCAGAGCTCATGGATATGACTATTCTTATCAGCTAGCTCAGCCCTGGAGTTCCCAGTCTCTGCCTTCCAAGGCTGGAGTTACAGGTAGGCCAATACTCCCACAAACATTTTATTGCATTATGGGGGTTCCGGAGATCCACACCCCAGGCCTCATGCCCCTGAGACAAATGTTTTAGCCACTGAGATATCTCTGTCACCATCTCCTAATGGAGCCTAGGCCCCAGATCCTTACTCACTCTCTGAATAACAGACTCTGTTTTTCCATCCCTTCTGGGCTGCACATTCTTATATCTGTTTTTAATTCTTTGATCAATACCTTGTCTTCTCTCCCCACAGTAAACACCAGCAACAGAGGGAGAGTGTGGCTTTTCATATTGGAGTGGTTTTTTTTTTCCAATTTTTAGCACAGCATGCTCTAGGTTCATTATGAATAATTATTGTCTCAGATGCCCTCTCTTACCATGCTGACGTGAAGACCAAGAGAATAGACAGTGAGTTCTGCCAAACTTGCTTGCTCTAGAGGCAGCTTTCCGCTAGACCAGATACATGTGTGCTCTGTGCTGGCTATCATATGGGGATGCTGACAACATGTGGACCACAATGTATCTTATGGTCTGGGCCCACCCGGGCTCCAAAAGCTCCTAGCTTTTCCAGGTCTGCACTAGGAAGTCTTCCCAGGAGAAGGAAGTCTCTTGGCGATGCTGTGGAGAGCCCACCCAGAGGCTGTCGTGGTGAGACACACAGTTCTCCACGTCCAGCCAGGTGTGTGTGCAGAGCAAGGTGAGCCAGCCTCCACCCTGCAGCTCCTGGCTGCAGCCCCAAGTACCTGCTCGTCCACCTTGTGAGCGATGAGGGTAGCTCCCTCCTCCAGCTCAGCCACGCTGATGGGCCGGACCCTAAGTGCCACCTGGGAGGAAGACCAGAGCCCTGGGTTAAGAGGACCATATGTAGCCATGGAGGGAGGGATGACAAGGTCTTTGAATTCCTTTCCCAACAGGGTTGTGTTCTCCAGCATCCAACCATCCCCATCTCCTTGGTCCTGAAGAACATTGTGGGTCTAGGGTATTGCCTGAGCCAGAGGGCAGCTGGTCCACAGGGTGTCTGGATGAGTCTGAGTGTCTCTTTTCAAAAGTCTGTATACCTCAGGGGGAGCCCCAAGGGGGAGAACTGTCTACACAGGCTGCATCAGTCACATGCCCAAATTAAACGCTTGCCACTCCCTTGGGCTGAAATCTGGAGCCTTGGGGACCAGAGCCACCTGTCTGCATCTGAGAGTGAGGGACTGCTGGGAAGGGTGGACTGTAGACAGAATGGTGTCAAAGTGAGGATAGAATGAGGATCTTCCCCTTGTCCTTCCTTCCAGCAACTTATGGCTGCATCCTAACACTCCCAGGAAGTGTTACCAAGGGTTTCTCTGTTCTCTATTTCCTGGCCACTGAGAGATAGATCTGTGTCTCCCCCCAGAATAAAACCAGAGTCAGGGATTGGGGAGAATTTCTTCTGCTGAGCAAAAGGAGGTGCCTGCTGGATACTGAGTGGACCTCAAGGACCCTCAGTTCCTTTCATCCACACAGCCTGTCCGATTGCCTTTATCAGCCTCTTTCCTGGATACGCCTCCTTGGTGAAAGGAGGGCCTTTGTCCCTGCCCCAATGACAATGAATATTCTTGGAGCAAACTCTTTCAAAGAGGCCATTCTCACTGCCAGAGAGGGTGCCACCGAGTCTGGAACTGGCTCCTAGGGCTGAGTCCAAGCTTCCCTTGGCAGAAACAGGTTCTCGGCATTGCGGTAGCGATGCTCTGCCTGCTGGGGCTGAAGGACCATTCCCACAGATCATAGGTTAAGGCTAGGGAAGAGGGCTGCATAAGAGAGAGGAGAGGTCTCCACCTATCCTACAACTTGAGTAGCACCAAGGCTTCTTTTTGTGGCTCCAGCTTCTACCACTGATAGTCAAGAATCTATCTTTGGTCTCTACCTACTCTTTCTTACTCCTTCCCATACGGCTATTCTTCCCAGGCCAGTAGACCCTGGGACTATCCAGGTGGCTTCTAGCATTTCTCTGAAGTATCTGGAGTCCTGATTTGGACAGAGCCCAAGGCACAGCCCATAACTAACTGCTCTCCAGACTGGGTGCTGGCTCCCCCTGTTTCGGGGGCTTTTCGTCTTTCTATCTGTGGCTCCCACTCCCTTGAAAGCAAGACCTGGCTGGGTTTAAGCCCTCTGGTTCACTAGAGAATCCCAGCTTCCTTCTCAGGCAATAGCTCAGACCTCTCTTAGGTCTTGACCTCTGAGTCTTGGCCCAAAGAAGGCTGAACTTGGGCAGGGGAAATGGGGTGCTAACTTCCTAACCTCAGGAAGTGCCACTATCCCTTCCGGCCACCGAGAACTTGGGTAGTTGTTCTGCACAGTCCCAGACTCCCATTTCTTGCTCTCAGTGGTCACTATGTTTGAGGCTGTCAAGTCTCAGGTTTGGTGGAGGGGAACCAAGCAGGAGCTTGATAAGGGGTCTCACCATGAGTTGCTGGTCCTTTGAGTCACCGCTGTCCTTCATGATTGCGGTAGGTAGAGAGCCTCAGGCCGCGACAGCTGGCATGGCCGAGACGCACCTCCACTATGGTCACCTCCTCGGATCGCTCTTCCGCCTCCGCTGCTGCCTGACAACCCGAAACCAACAACGCGCCTGCCGCCCGAGCGCTGACCAGGAGGCGGGGCCAGGAGGGCCCGGCCGGCTCCGCCCCGCCCCCTATGCTCCCCCGCCCCCTGTGCTCGCTCCGCCTCCTGAGCTCTGCCCCCTGAACTTGGGTGAGCAGGACGCCTCCACCCAGGACGCCCCCCGGCCCCCTTGCTCTACTGTTGCAGATATTGCTGCTTGTCCCGAGGCTTTCTGTCAGTACGAGTGGCCACCGGTCTGAGCGTCTCGACCTCCTCCCGGCCTAGCGGCGTCCGTTTGGTGGCCCCTTCGCACACACCCGTGCCCAGGCTCGCGGCTCCTGGCTGTGTCTTCTGCGCTCCCGACACCCGCCTGGCACGCGACTAGCTGGGCAGAAGCAACCTTGCCTGTGGCCACGATCTTCCGCTGCTCGCTTAACTGTTACTGGGCGTCTCCAGGGCGCGCCTAGCAGCCTCAAGTTTCCAGGAGCGATGCGGGCATCGCAGCGGTGGAGGCCAGTGCCTAGGTGTGGGTAGCTACATCCATTGTCCAGAGGAAGAGAGGACGAGGGAGTGAGAGGGTGGGTGAAAAGCTGGCCTGCACCCTGTTAGCACCTGGCTAAGTAGAGTGTGTCTTATGAAGAGTTCCCTCGGTGTAGACAAACTAGCAAACCAAGCCTGGGGTCAGAATCCATGGATTTAGCCTGCCTGCCAGAGAAGCACCACCCAGGAGAGTCCCCCTATCCCCTTGGATTGCATTTGGCCTAGGTTAGCTATGGATGTGGCTCGACACAAAATCATAAGCTTACTTAAAATAATCTGAGGGTCCGTAAGATGGCTTGTCCTTGTCAGGGAGCTTGCAAGCTTACTATCTAAGTTCAGTTCCTGAGACCCACATGTGTAAAAGGCCAGACCTGACACCCAAATGCCCTCTGATCACCACATGGACACCCTAGTACATGTGCATAACACATATAAATGTAAAGTTTTAAAAGTATGAAGGGGACGATGCTGGGGAGACAGCTCAGGAGGTAAGCGCACAGTTTGGGGAGACAGCACAAGAGGTAAGCACCCAGGCTACTTTGGCTGAGGACTGAGTTCAGTTCCCAACATTGATGTCAGGCACCTCACAACTGCCAGTCACTAGCACCAGTGAACTGATGCCCCTAGCCTGAGCAGGCACACGCTCTCTCACACATACACATGCACACACACACGTACACACACACACGTACACACACACACATACACATTATTAAAAAAAAATAACTCTTTTATGACAAGTTTCTTGAAATTTTGCTTTGTTTTGTTTTGTTTTTCAAGACAGGTTTTCCTCTGTGTAGCCCTGGCTGTTCTGAAAGACCAGCCTTGCTTCTGACTCACAGGATCCCGACTCTGTCTCCCAAGGGTTGGGACTAAAGACCTGTGCAACCTTCACCTGGCTTTTTTTGTTTGTTTGGGTTTTTCTGGGTTGGGAGAGTTTTTTGAAAATTAAACACAAACAAAACTGAATTACACAGTTCCGCATTGCAAATTGCAGATGAGATCGCTTTGCAATGTCAAAAGGCTGGACAGGAGGCCAGGTGGCCAGGTGGAACAATGGAAAAACAGTTGCAATTTCCATTCTTGGTAACAGTAACAACAATTACACCCAGGGAGCCCAGTGGAAATTTTCCTCGTCTCAGGAGGCCTGGGCGAAACAGGATTCTAGTCCTAGCTCTGCCTTAAACCTGCCTAGCATCTGAGAGCTTGGTTTTCCTGTCCTGTCTGCCTGTCAACCTGGATGGTGTTGGCACTCTTCCTGAATGTAGTGATCTGTCCTTTGCATTGTTTGTCCCACTGAAGCTGAGAGCCCAGAGCTCTTCAAAGACCAGTGAAGGAGACTCCATGTTGGAATCCAGGAAAGAAGCTGGAAAAGCAAGCACCACATCCCTTAGGGCTGTCGCAGACACCTGGCAGGTCCCCAGAGGTAGAGCACAGTGTCAGCCTGTGCCTTGGGACTGGTTCCCCTGGCTTCCCCCAGGAGCTAGTGTTGGGCATAGTTATTAATAAACAGCAGCAGGAAGCAGCTGGCAGCCCTGGATTTGATAAATATATAAACGAAGCCGAGTCTGCAAACCAAAGTCTCCTGCAGGGGCTCCCAGGTACTGCCTGACTCTCTGAGGCTGACCAGTTTGCAAATGGGCCATTCTGCAAAGAGGATGGGGCCATGAGTCCAGAGGGTTTCCTGCCTGGTTTTTATTTTGAGATGAGGATCGAGACTGTTAACCCAGGCTGGCCTCAAACTCACAGCCTTCCTGTCTCAACTCCCCAACTGATACAATTATAAATATATGCCAGTACTTTCCATCCTGGTGGCGTTTTAGACCCTTAAATTTACTCTTTATATTAGTCAAGAATGTCCCTGGTCAATTGGCTTGAGCTTTGTCTAGTTCTCTTTTTTTCTCTGTTATTTTTCTTCTTTTTTTATTTTGTTGTTGTTGTTTTAAAGATTTATTTATTTTATGTATGTGAATACACTGTAGCTGTACAGATGGTTGTGAGCCTTCATGTGGTTGTTGAGAATTGAATTTTTAGGATCTCTGTTCGCTCCGGTCCATAAGTACACTGTAGCTGACTTCAGACACACCAGAAGAGGGCATCAGATCCCATCACAGATGGTTGTGAGCCACCATGTGGTTGCTGGGATTTGAACTCAGGACCTTTGGAAGAGCAGTCAGTGCTCTTACCCACTGAGTCATCTCTCCAGCCCCTGTTACTTATCTGCATACATAAACCTCACAGCCTGTCTTGACTGATGGGTAAAAAAAAAGCATTTTTGGAGGTATAGGTGTATATACCTGTAATCTCAGCACTTGGGGAGCCGAGGCAGGAGGATTGTGGTAAATTTGAAGCCAGCCTGGCTTATATAAGGAAACCTAGTCTCAAAATGAATAACCTCAAAACTAGAGGTCCTAGTGTGATTGACGTGGAAATCCACCTCGAGTTTGTGTCTACTCTCATTCTCTTCAGCTTGACTTTGGGTTGCATTAGTTAATATATTTTTTTTTTGGTTGTTATGACAAAATTCCTGATGAGAGAGACTTGAGGAAGAGTTTATTTTGCCTCACAGTTTGGGGGTACAATCCAACATGGTAAACAAGACACAGCGGCAGGAACAAGAGGCAGCAATTACGATGTCCACGGTCAGGAGGAGGAGGAGGACAGGGAGGAGGACAGGGGAGGAGGGGATGGGGGGAAGGAAGTAAGAGAAATGTGGAACTTAGCTCACTTTTGGTCCTGGACTTCAGCCCTTGGGAATGGTGCCACCTATGGTTGTGGTGTCTCCTCTTTGCTCTGTTAAACCTTCTAGAAACATCTTCCGACTCAGAGGTGAGTGCCTATGCTGATTGTGATGCTAAACTCATCTTACCCATCACTACCCTCTGTCTTCCCCTCCAGCGGATATAGATGAAGCTCATGAAAATGCCCCCTCCTGTTTCTCACGAGAGTCCTCGACTAGGGAATGCTGGGAAGCCACGGGTATCAAAGGCCAGTCACCATAAGCCCACGGGCTCAGTCTTTCTGAATTCATTGACATCTTCTACAAGGCCTGTCTTCGCTGATGGAAAAGTCACCATTGCTGATGTACGATTACATGTGTACACAGGTGAACAGGTTCATGTGTGCAAATGTGCAATGAAATATTCTCTACACCACCTGGCTACTTCACACTCCCTCTCAGGGGCTCAGTCTGTCATCAGTCTTTCATGGAGAGCATCTGACAGCTTTTTCCTATATTCCTGAGATCCAGGATATGTTCTCCCGTTATCCTTATAATGTCCTATATTATTTCTGTATCACCCAAGGCTGGGAATGTGGCTCAGTTGATAGAGCATACACAAAGCCCTGGCTCCCATCCCAAGTGCAGCATAAGCACGCATAGTGGTATGCACCTGTATTTCTAGTACTCAGGAGGACTAGGAGCTCAAGGTCATCCTGAGCTATGTAGTGAGGTCAAGGCCAGCCTGGGCTATATGAGACCCTGTCTCAAAGCAAAACAAAATGCAGCTCTGCCCAACTGTCTATCTGTGTGTACTATCCTGTTCCCAGCACCATGAGTTCATACCCTGGGAGGATAGGTCCACATCTGTTTTCCCGACATTCCGTGGCTGGGAGCTGGCTCAGAGCTGAGCAGAGTTGCTCAATGAGTACCCGACTTGGATTTATCTGTGCCCCACCTGGAAGCTCCCGGTTGTCTTTGGCTCTCAGCTCAGTCTCTCGGCTCATCCACAGACTCCAGCACTCTGGGACACTTCCTACTTCTTACCTTGGATGGGCACGACTCTCTCACCCTGGGAGCTCATTAGCAGTCATCTGCTACGGCAGCCTTGTGGCCATTCCATCAAGCCCAGGGACTACTTCATTTGGTTAAGGTTGAAGGGTGACAGGGGCATCCCTCAGCACCTTGCTCTGAGGCTCCAGCACCCAGTGGCCTCATGGACAAAATGATTGGCAGCTTGTCCTGGTACCCACAGGGTGCAGAAATGGGATCATAGGTTAAATGGCATAGGATGGGGACATACAACTCCACGCAGCTTGTAGTGATTTTCGGTTTCACTCCTAGCCTGGTGTTGGCATTTCCAGGCCCACTTTTGACCTCTGTGGGCACCAGGCATACACATGGTATGTGTAACCATAGGCAACAATGCTCATAAATAAAAACAATAAAATAAAAATAATACATCTTGAAAAAGAGGATGGGGGCTGGAGAGATGGCTCAGTGATTAAGAGCACTGGCTGCTCTGCCAGAGGTCCCGAGTTCAAATCCCAGCACCCACACGGTGGCTCACAACCATCTGTGATGGGATCTGATGCCCTCTTCTACGGTGTCTGAAGACAACTACAGTGTACTCATATAAATAAAGCAAATACATACATCATTTAAAAAGAAAAAAGAGAGAAAGAGGAGGGGGGTACAGTTCCTTTAGGCTGTTGGCAAAACCAATGGCTTGCGGCTGCATCAGCAGGTGTGTCAAGCTGCTGGCTCACGTTTGGATGGACCAGGAATCGACAAATAGAGATGAAGGCAGGCACTCTGGGATGGTGCCACACACATTCAAGGTGGTGGCCCTTCTCTCTTAAGCCTTCTTGGAAACACCCTCATGGATACGTTCAGAGGTGTGTCTCCTAGGTGAGAGCAAAGGTTCACCATCACATCAGCGGGAAAGGGGCAAGAGGTGTCTGGTGGCTGAGACCAGTGAGGGCCATTGTGGTAATGCTGGCAGCAGAGACGCCACGCACACAGCACTGCAGCCCCTTGCCCAGCCCTGTCTGCAGGCTCTCCCACGGTCCATTCTGGAATGCCATGCTATACCAGTGACACCCTCTGTACCCACGGGGAAGGATTTTCAGGCTCCAGTAGGTGGCCCACTTTTGCAAACACAAACCAAAGACAAACAACATCCCAGAACAGTAAGAGGATGTTCTCCCGCCTTGAGTTCACAGGGGTAGAACCCTCATGGGGGTTTGTCAGTGCCCAAGTCAACAAGTAGCTGCACCACCACTACCACCACCCCCATCCCCCAAACCCCAGACCACTCCACCTGATTGATTTTGCTCTCCAAATTAGGTTTCTGTGCCCTGGCTCCACCTCATTTTGCTTGTTTGTGTGAGAGAATCTGACATAGCCCAGGGTAGCCTTGAACTTGATATGTAACTGAGGATGAACGGCTGATTCTCCTGACTCTTCTGAGAGTCAGACTTGCTGGTGTGCCACTCAGTCCCCAGGTTCTGCAGGACTGGGGACCCAAAGCAGAGCATCGTGCCTGCCTCGCAAAACCAGCACCGAAACTGACATTTCGGACAGAAGACCATTCTTTTTGTAGTAGGGGCCTAGGATCTCAGGAACCCTGGAACGCTGAGCCATGTAGCACCCAGGCCTTTCTGCGGAAAATGCCGGGAATAATTCACTTAGCAGTGACATTAATGCACAATGTCCCAGATGTTGCTAGATGTCCCAGTGGGGCAAAATTCATCCCATAGAGAATCACACCTTTGAGAGGAGAGTCCCTTAGGGCAGGCACGGGTGGTCTCTGCGACTCCTTCTGTCCTCTTACATCGAGGACAGCTTCCTCCAGTACCCTTTGCCTCTTGCCTGGATGCAGCAGCAGGCAGGGAGCAGGGCCCCAGCTGAGCCCACTTGAGCCCACAGGAGCTTTGTGTGCAGAGAGTGTGATGTATGCCTAAGGATCCTGAACCACGCTAAGCTCAACACCCAGCTCTGGTCGTCTGCTCTCCTGAAACCCAGCAGCTCCTTTTGTTCTCTGTCGCCTGCCACATTGGTGATGTGCAGATGGGAGACAGTGAGGCCCTTCTTGGATCCCCACTAAGATTTAACCCTCAATAAACATGACTTATAGTGACTAACATCAAAGTCCAGCCAAACGCAGCCACGCATGACCCCTCACTGGCTCTGGGTGAAAGGAACGGCCGGCCGGTGCTTTTCTTCCACAAAATACCCAAACTCGAGTGTGTGGAGGTCAGAGGTCAACTTCAGTGTCATTCCTTAGGATGGCATCCATGTATGATGAAAGAGGGTCTCTCACTGAACCTGGAGCTCACTGACCCATCTAGGCTGGCTAGGCAGCGAGTCCCAGGGATCTGCCTGTCTCCATCTTCCTAGTGCTGGGATTACAAGTACCTTGGTCTCACGCCAGGCTTTTGTGCATGGGCTCTGGGGGATCAGCTGAGATCCTCATGCTTGCATGGCAAGAGCTGGACTGAGCTAGCTAGCTCTCTGCCCCCTGTTGCTGCTACTATTCTACTTCTCTTTTTCTTACTCCTCCTTTTCCTCCTCCTCTTCCTCTTCCTCTTCCTCCTCCTCCTTTTAAGACAGGGTTTCTCTGTGTAGCCCTGACTGTCCTAGATCTGCCTCTGTAGACCAGGTTGGCCTCAAACACAGAGATCCACCTGCCTCTGCCTCCTCCATGCTGGGATTGAAATGCCACCATTCCCGGCAGGCACTTTTAAGTCTCTGCTAACAGCCACAGAATCCATGATACTCCAGGACTTGTAGGTGTACAAAGTTGTCTCTGAGGTCCCTCCACCCTACCTACTACTGTATGGAGGCGCGGCTTTGGGGCCCAACCCCGTGCCTACCCAAAAAGGACTCTGCACAGTCCCCAGCCCACCTTCAACTGCCTGAAGCTCCTGTCCCTGCCCCATGCCTCACCAGCTGCAACCAGGTAACTCTCCTAGAGCCTCCATCCCCCCCCCCCCCCCAATCAATCAGAGAAGGACTTCTCAAACACAAACATTCCAGGAACTTTGCAAAGATGATACAAGATCAATGAGAGGCCCTAAGCATGGCACTCATGACAAGTACTGATTGTTGTTATCACTGATTTAATGTTACAAGAAGCATAGCAATAAAAGCCACGAGTGTACAGGGAGGTTCATCCTACCCACCTACTCTCCACACTTGGGGACGCCCCGCCCCCACCGTGTGACCGCAATGTCAAGATGCCCCCTGGAGGGGTTGCTTGGGAAGGTTTTACAGATGGAGACAAAAGTTCTGTTCTGATTTGCAAGTAGGTGAGTGAGGGGGGAGGGGAGAGAGAGAGAGAGAGAGAGAGAGAGAGAGAGAGAGAGAGAGAGCTTGCCCCTGTGCAGGCGCTCCGGAGGCCCCTGTGCTGCAGAGGCAAGCTCAGCTGAACTCCCGAAGCTTCTGGGAAAAGGCATTGGTAACTTCTCATCCGATAACCCGTGATTAGCACAATCTAGGGTCCCATCTAAAGTCTGACTTAAGGTTGTGTTGAGTGCCCTGAGTCTGAGTTCGCCTCAGAGTTGCAGAGGCTGGGGTGTGTGTGTGGGGTGGGGGTGGGGGTGGAGGGGGAGAGTTAGCCCAGAGAAAAGCCCTACCCCTTCCCACCCTAGAGAAGGGCGCATTCGGGGCTTGGCCCAGTGACTTGTCCCTGATCTGTCCCCACCAATAATTATTGAAGAGGGAAACTCAACTTTTTGCTTTTCGGATGAGACGGTATCCAGTGGAAGACCAAGCCGCGAGCGCGAAGGGACAGTGCCGTGGGCAGAGGCTGCCCTAGGTGGGTTCATTCTCTCGCTCTTCAACCACTTCTTCACTCATGTCTTCAACTGCATTTACACCTATTATGCCACCCGCTTCTTCCTCCTCGCCAATGTACTCCTCCACCTCCTCACTGCCTTCCACCTCCATGCTTGATTTTTTCCTCTGAAGCAAAACCGGAAATGCTGGTGAGGGGAGGCCCTCCCTATTTCCCAGAAGTACCCTCTGCCCCCCCCCCCCGTCCCCCATCCCCCAGCCAAGGCCAAGGGTGGGGAGCTGCTGGGAGCCTAGGGTATCCATTCCAAGCTGGCTGGGCATGTTTTCAGAGTCATGGGATGGGAAAAGCAGCAGGATGTTGGGGATCTACTGCCATTTTCAGAGTGGGTGACCTTGAGCCTGCCCCATCTGGGGCACCTTGCATGACAGCTTGAGGGGCGCAGCTTACAGAGAAGGGTGAAGGGGAGACAGTATGTAGAGGACAACCTTCATCCTGAGTAGTGGCCTTCTTCCCTCCCTCCCTCCCTCCCTTCCTTCCTTCCTTCCTT